>NW_019942543.1:0-51917 GCF_002910315.2 Salvelinus sp. IW2-2015 | reverse complement strand
CTGGGCAAATAACTTACAAAGCTCCAATTTAAATTACAGAACACAATGGTACCACTAATAAATGATCTATGGTACACCATAAAAAAACGAACATCACACAATGTGTGTAATATAGTCATCGGCGGCAGTCAAATGCTGCCTTCAAATGCTTCTTGGAATCTCTATTTTCTGTTGGTGAAGTCTTAGTATGACCAGCCAGGGCACACCAGATCCACTGCAGTATTAGATGATTGTCCAGGTCCCCAGGGCTTCAGGAGATGCCTTCAATTCTGTCCGCTAGGGGCAACGTGAATGCCTATTAGCCCACTGCTTTTTATTTTTTCTGTTTTAACCCCAACCTTAACCCTTATCTTAATCAGTCGGAATTAATGCCTAACATTAACCGTCAAATTTTTTAAATGTTTTAACCCTATCCCAAACATGCACTCTTACCTTAATAACCAATCAAATTAATGCAGTGTGGTAAAGTATTTAAGTAAAACTACTTTAAATTACTACTTAAGTCATTTTTGGGGGTATCTGTACTTTACTTTAGTATTTATATTTTTGACAACTTTTACTTTTATTCCACTACATTCCTAAAGAAAATAATGTACTTTTTACTCCATACATTTTACCTGACACCTAAAAGTACTCGTTACATTTTCAATGTTTAACAGGACAAGAAAATGGTTAAATTCACATATTTATCAAGAGAACATCCCTGGTCATCCCTACTGCCTCTGATGTGGCGGATTCACTAAACACAAATACTTCATATGTAAATTACGTCTGAGTGTTGGAGTGTGCCCTTGAATATCCGTTAATTAAAAAGTGTGTTGTTTGGATTGCCTAATAGAAGTAATTTGAAATTATTTCTACTTTTACTTTAGATACTTTTTTTTATACTTTTGATATTTTTGCAATTAAATTGACTTTTGAAACTTAAGTATATTTAAAACCAAATACTTTTAGACTTTAACATTTTAGTTTATTTTATTTAACCTTTATTTAACTATGAAAGTCAGTTAAGAACAAATTCCTATTTACAATGAGGGCCTACCCCAGCCAAACCCTAACCCAGATGACGCTGGGCCAATGGTGCGCCGCCCTATGGGGCTCCCAATCACTTGTGATACAGCCTGGAATTGAACCAGCATCTGTAGTGACGCCTCTAGCACTGAGATGCAGTGCCTTAGACCGCTGCGCCACTCGGGAGCCCCTACTTACTTTTTTTTACAAGGTGACTTTTACTTGAGTAAATTTCTATTAAGGTGCAGTGCATTCGGAAAGTATTCAGACCACTTGACTTTTTCCACGTTTTGTTACGTTACAGACTCATTCTAAAATGGATTAAATAATTTTTTCCACTCATCAATCTACACACAATACCCCAAAATGACAAAGCGAAAACATTTTAAGAACATTTTTCAAATGTATAATTTTTTTTTTTAAATGAATACCTTACTTACATAAGTATTCAGACCCTTTGCTATGAGACTCAATATTGAGCTCAGGTGCATCCGGTTTCCATTGATCTTCCTTGAGATGTTTCTACAACTTGATTGTGTCACATCTACTCCTTCTTCCCACCTCTGGCGCTCGACGTTGCCGGTCTACTAACCACCGGTCCTGGCAACCCATCATTAAACACACTTGGCAACCATCATCATGCACACCTGGCAAATATCATTATGCACACCTATTACTCCCCTTTATCTAGCACTCCTTTGTTATCACCCATCAGGCAGTATTGTTTCTGTGTTCAAGTTTAGACGGTACTGTTGTTTGTGTATTCACTCTATGTTTGTTCGTATTAAACTCACCGACTGCAACTACTTCCTAACTCCCTCCGTCTTCGTTACAGATTGGAGTCCACCTGTGGTAAATTCAATTGATTGGACATGATTTGGAAAGGCACACACCTGTCTATATAAGGTCTCACAGTTGACAGTACATGTCAGAGTAGAAACCAAGCCATGAGGTCAAAGGAATTGTCCATGGAGCTCCTAGATACGATTGTGTCGAGGCACAGATCTGAGGAAGGGTACCAAAAAATGTCTGCAGCATTGAAGGTCCCCAAGAACACAGTGGCCTCCATCATTCCTAAATGGAAGAAGTTTGGAACCACCAAGACTCTTCCTAGAGCTGGCCGYCCGGCCAAATTGAGCAATCGGGGGAGAAGGGCCTTGGTCAGGGAGGTGGCCAAGAAACCAATGGTCACTCTGACAGAGCTCCAGAGTTCCTCTGTGGAGATAGGAGAACCTTCCAGAGGGACAACCATCTCTTTTTAATAWTTTTTTTTTWWAAATCTCCCCAATTTCGTGGTATCCAATTGGTAGTTACAGTCTTGTCTCATTGCTGCAACTCCAACTCGGGAGAGGCGAAGGTCGAGAACCGTGCGTCCTCCGAAACACAACCCAACCAAGCCGCACTGCTTCTTGACACAATGCCCACTTAACCCGGAAGCCAGCCGCACCAATGTGTCGGAGGAAACACCGTACACCTGGCGTCCGTGTCAGCGCGCACTGCGCCCAACCCGCCACAGGAGTCGCTAGTGCGCGATGGGACAAGGACATCCCTGCCGGCCAAACCCTACCCTAACCCGGACAAGGCAGGACCAATTGTGCGCCGCCCCATGGGTCTCCCAGGTGCGACCGGCTGCGGCAGAGCCTGGACTCGAACCCAAAATCTCAAGTGGCATGTGTCACATCTACTCCTTCTTCCCACCTCTGGCGCTCGACGCAGTGCCTTAGACCACTGCGCCACTTGGGAGGCCCGGGGAACAACCATCTCTATAGCACTCCACCAATCAGGCCTTTATGGTAAAGTGGCCAGACGGAAGCTGCTCCTCAGTAAAATACACATGACAGCCCGCTTGGAGTTTGCCAAAATGCACCTAAAGGACTCTCAGAAAGAAGATTCTCTTGGCTGATGAAACCAAGATTGAACTCTTTGGCCTGAATGCCAAGAGTCACGTCTGGAGCAAACCTGGCACCATCCCTACGGTAAAGCATGGTGGTGGCAGCATCATACTGCGGGGATGTTTTTCAGCGGGAAGGCCTGGGAGACTAGTCAAGACCGAGGGAAAGATGAACGGAGCAAAGTACAGAGAGATCCTTGATGAAAGCCTACTCCAGAGCGCTCAGGACCTTGGACTGGGGCGAAGGTTCACCTTCCAACAGGACAACGAACCTAAGCACACAGCCAAAACAACACAGGAGTCGCTTCGGGACAAGTCTCTGAATGACTTGAACCCGATCGAACAGCTTTGGAGAGACCTGACAATAGCTGTGCAGCAACGCTCCCCATCCAACCTGACAGAGCTTGAGAGGATCTGCAGAGAAGAATGGGAGAAACTCCCCAAATACAGGTGTGCCAAGCTTGTAGCATCATAGCCAATAAGACTCAAGGCTGTAATCGCTGCCAAAGGTGCTTCAACAAAGTACTGAGTAAAGGGTCTGAATACTTATGTAAATGTGTTATTTCAGTTTTTTTTTTTTTTACATTTGCAAACATTTCTAAAAACCTGTTTTTCAAAAACAATTTAATACATTTTAGAATGAGTCTGTAACGTAACAAAATGTGAGAAAAGTCAAGGGGTCTGAATACTTTCCGAATGCACTGTATCTTCACTTAAGTATGGGTACTTTTTTCACCACTGGATTAATGCCTAAACTCCGTTAACCAAATAGTGCAATTAAGAGGACAGTTAACAAAAAAGTGCAATTTAAAGGGACATTTAACTAAAAAGTGTGATAAAAATGAGAGCCAGCCACCTCCAAAAGCAGTCTCTGATGGTTTTGCTCCTACTCCTCAAGGTTCTCCAAGCAGCCTGGTTTAATCTGGGTCATTCTAGACCTCAGGAAACGGAATCAGACAGGCCACCGGTCTGAGGTAAGTTCGATCACCGCCAACCTGCACATCAACAGTCCGGATCCGTCCATCTGACCCTGCGATGACCTTGGTGACCCGACCGATGGGCAATGAGGCACGAGGCAACTGGGGAATCAAGGAGCATGAGTACCTGGCCAACATCCAGTACTTTGGACTCCTTCTGCCACTTCTGAAGCTTTTGTAGGCTCGCAAGGTAATGCCGGATGAAGTTGGCCCAGAAGTGGTCGGTCAGAATTTGGCTATGGTGCCAGTACCGTTGACCGACGAGACCACTGTCAGCGTAGATAGCTTGAAGCAGAGAGCTGTCACACTGCCCCATTTAAAGCAACTTGGAAGTGACTGGGTCCGGGTCAGCAACATCAATCGTCAAGTAGCCCAAAGGCTTAGCATTCAGAATGCCCTCCACCTCAATGTATCAATGTAGAAAGACAGCCATCTCGTAATACTGGGCAAATAACTTACAAAGCTCCAATTTAAATTACAGAACACAATGGTACCACTAATAAATCACTATAAAGATCTATGGTACACCATAAAAAAACGAACATCACAATGTGTGTAATATAGTCATCGCGGCAGTCAAATGCTGCCTTCAAATGCTTCTTGGAATCTCATTTTCTGTTGGTGAAGTCTTAGTATGACCAGCCAGGGCACACCAGATCCACTGCAGTATTAGATGATTGTCCAGTTTCCGTCACTGTCTGGTCGCCAAGTGCCACCTGCAGTGCCACCTTTACAGACCGGGTTCCCTTCTCCCACACACCCCCGAAGGTAGGGGGTGGAACTGAAAGGTAAAATGGTGATCCACCAGTTTCTATTGGAGGGCACCTCCTCTGAAGTTTGTGCCTCTGTCTGCCAATAATTAGTGATTCGTCCCAAGTTAGGAAATAAACCAGCAGAAGGCCATCAAAAAAGCATCAGTGTCGATGCTCTCCAGCAGGTCGTGATGGGCACAGTGGATGGTCATATATTTGAAGATAACACCCCACCGTTTCTCCATCCTGGAAATCGCCATATACGGCACTGGTGACAGGCTTGCTGTTGTTTGAGGATGGCTGCACGATCTCTCAGCACCCAGAATTTCCTTCTGACCTCTCTTAAGATCCGTTCTGAACCAGGGAGAGCCGTCCTCCCACCCCAGAGAACCGGGTCAAACTCAGGTGAGAAAGCGAGAGGTCAACTCTGTTTGGATGTGGGTTTCCCTGATTTGAGGGCATTCAGCTCTTCTGGGAAAGACTCTGCCTGGACCTGCTGTAGGAGAAAGGTTTCAGCCTTGGTGCCAGCCGCCCAGTGAAGTGATTTTTCTGTGGCTTTAAGGAGCTCCTGCCATGTCTGGAATTGGGAGGTATCAGGACGTGTGATGCTGGGACCTACTGCAACATTGAAGCAGAAGGTAACCTTCTTCAGCTCTTCTGTTRCTCCTTCCAGCATGGGGGTTGATGGCCAGGTTGGCCATTGGTCTTCTGTGTGACTCAATAAGGCAGGCCGCGAACTCCATCTCTGCGGTTGGGCAAGTTCTGCAAGAGTTGTCTCTCAAGTGATGTCGTCTACAGGGTTGTTTCAGCAGTCAACATACCTCCAGTCCTTCATGTTGGTTAGCTCCTGAATCTCAGCTATAAGAGTACCAACAAAGACCTCCTCATCATGACGGTCTCTGCTTTGTCAATGCTCACCATAAGGACACTAGTGTGGTCTTCCGGTATGACGCTGGATAAGAGCATCTGCTAAATTACAAAATAAAATGTAGCACAGTGAGGTGTAACTCCTTGCAGGTGTTGCATGGCTTTTTTAGGCTAAATTCCTTTGGGGAGTACACCTCCAGCAGCGGCTTTTAAATGAGATCCAATCCCTGACCTTTTCCCCCGAGAGCTGCTTGAACTCAGGACCTGAGCCAAGGAAATGTTCTTCCCCTTCACAGTAAGGACAATATACTTTCAACTTAGGCTTGTTCTGGTTCAATTGTTGCTGCTTACCAGAAGGAGAGCTGTAACTGGCGTGTCTGCAGCATGCCTATCAAGGATTGGATGGAGAGAGCGAATTCTTGGAAGGCTGTGTGGCACACTGAGGATGTTGCCAATTTCACTCTGCACGAGCAGACGGGGCTGTACATACTTGGCATTCAGGGCATTGCGCGCTGAGGTGAATGGCCAGTTTCTGTGCATTTGGCAGTTTCAGATGATCCAGGAGCACTTAAAACTTGTACTTCTCCAAAAGGTGACCATGGTTACCTAGGAGGCTGTCTATGGCCACTTTCGAAGTAAGGCATCTTAGGTCTGGGTACACTATGAGCGGAGGCAACAAGGAGCTTCTTCCTGTTGGCCCCATTGTCTTGCTGTGGTAGCAATAGTGAGAGAAAGGGGTCAGGATGCTCCACCCCTGCCAGTTGCTGAGTTGAAGGCTAAGAGCCAGGGCCAGTCTGGGCACCCAGAGGTCCTTCTGGTTGGCGTGGCCCAGAAGGTTCAGGTGGGTTTGGAACCTAGCTAGGCAGGAAAGGCTAGGGTAGGTCACCAATCTGGACTCCACTGGTTATCATTGGAGGCTGAAGTGAGTTCAGAACCTTGCTTGGAAGCACCGGCTGAGGTGGGCCTTGAGTGTAAACCCCATTGGCGGTCAGTGGAGGCTGGTTTGGAACCTGGTTAGGCGGCGCTGGCTGAGGTGGGGCTTGAGTGCAGACCCCACTGATGGTCAGCGAAGGCTGAGGTTGGTTGAGAACCTGGCCAGGCAGCGAATGCTGAGGTGGGACTTGGGTTTGGACCCCATGGCTGGTCAGCAGACGCTGAGGATGGTTTGTAACCTTGCTGGGAGGTGAAGGTAGAGGTGGGGTTTGAGTTTGGACCCCATTGGTCTGCAGAGGCTGAGGAGGTTTTGAAGCCAGGCGTGGCCTTGGAAGAGGTGGGTTTTGTTCCCCACTAGTCTGTGGACTAGGTGGAGGTTTGGTGCCTGGTTTAGGAAGAGGCCGAAAAAGTGATGGTGAAGGAGATTGTGGTGATGGTGACTGATCCTGTGAAGTTTAGAAGTGGTTTTAGAGGTGGGGGGGACATCACTTGGCTAAAAGGGTTCTTTGGTTGTCGCCACAGTCATCGATCTAGATAAGAGATCCTTATTAAATATGTTTAAGTGATTGATAAGACTGAACTATATCAAAGATAATTCAATAATCAATTTTGTGTTGCACCTTTGACCAATAGCCTGACAAATTAACAACTCTTATAAATAAAGTACAAAGACTTTTGATGGTCTTTATCAAGACATCCTATAAATCAAATTTCAGCCAGACCGCCTAGCCAACCCGAGCCGCCTGCATGCCCGACCCCCACCAGTCTTGTCAATAACTCAACTTTCTCCCCAACACAACTTCATTCCCAGATTTTGTTTTATGTCTCAAGGGAAAGGTTTGGAAAACAAAAGTTAAATAGACACACATACACCTCCACATTAACACACAGAAACAGTACATCATACATATAATTCATAGCATAGGACTAATAGTACGGTAGAGCTATTTTTACTTGCACACAATATAACTGGGTCAACCAGTCCTGTCCCTAGAGGTCCACGGCCCTGCAGCGCCCAAACCCAACACAACCCACTCAGCTTTAGGATCTTAGTGAAACATTTATTATTGGTTTCAGGTGCGTCAGGTCAAGGCCAGAGTGACAACCAACAGTATGGCAGAGCCCCAGGGCCAGGACTGATTAGACCAGCAGTTTAGGATTGCCTAAATAGATATCTCTTCTGACAATGCAGATAGACCTTATGAAAGTTGCACAGTATACCTTTAATCTATTGATATTTTTATTTATTTTATTTTTATTTCACCTTTATTTAACCAGGTAGGCTAGTTGAGAACAAGTTCTCATTTGCAACTGCGACCTGGCCAAGATAAAGCATAGCAGTGTGAACAGACAACACAGAGTTACACATGGAGTAAACAATAAACAAGTCAATAACATGGTAGAAAAAAAGAGAATCTATATACAATGTGTGCAAAAGGCATGAGGTAGGCAATAAATCGAATAATTACAATTGAGAGATTTAACACTGAGTATAAATCATCAGATGATCATGTGCAAGAAGAGATACTGGTGTGCAAAAGAGCAGAAAAGTAAATAAATAAAAGCAGTATGGGGGTGAGGTAGGTAAATTGGGTGGGTAGTTACAGATGGACTATGTACAGTGCAGCGATCGGTTAGCTGCTCGGATAGCAGATTTTTAAAGTTGTTGAGGGAGATAAAAGTCTCCAACTTCAGAGATTTTTGCAATTCGTTCCAGTCGCAGGCAGCAGAGAACTGGAAGGAAAGGCGTCCAAATGAGGTTTTGGCTTTAGGATGATCAGTGAGATACACCTGCTGGAGCGCGTGTTGCGGGTGGGTGTAGCCATCGTGACCAGTGAACTGAGATAAGGCGGCACTTTACGTAGCATAGCCTTGTAGATGACCTGGAGCCAGTGGGTCTGACGACGAACATGTAGCGAGGGCCAGCCGACTAGGGCATACAGGTCGCAGGGGTGGTCGTATAAGGTGCTTTAGTAACAAAACGAATGGCACTGTGATAAACTGCATCCAGTTTGCTGATAGAGTATTGGAAGCTATTTTGTAGATGACATCGCCGAAGTCGAGGATCGGTAGGATAGTCAGTTTTACTAGGGTAAGTTTGGCGGCGTGAGTGAAGGAGGCTTTGTTGCGGAATAGAAAGCCGATTCTTGCTTTGATTTTGGATTGGAGATGTTTGATATGAGTCTGGAAGGAGAGTTTGCAGTCTAGCCAGACACCTAGGTACTATAGATGTCCACATATTCTAGGTCGGAACCGTCCAGGGTGGTGATGCTAGTCGGGCGTGCGGGTGCAGGCAGCGAACGGTTGAAAAGCATGCATTTGGTTTTACTAGCCTTTAAGAGCAGTTGGAGGCCACGGAAGGAGTGTTGTATGGCATTGAAGCTCGTTTGGAGGTTAGATAGCACAGTGTCCAAGGAAGGGCCGAAGTATATAGAATGGTGTCGTCTGCGTAGAGTGGGATCAGGGAATCGCCCGCAGCAAGAGCAACATCATTGATGTATACAGAGAAAAGAGTCGGCCCGAGAATTGAATCCTGTGGTACCCCCATAGAGACTGCCAAGGACCGGACAACATGCCCTCCGATTTGACACACTGAACTCTGTCTGCAAAGTAGTTGGTAACCAGGCAAGGCAGTCATTAGAAAAACCGAGGCTACTGAGTCTGCCGATAAGAATATGGTGATTGACAGAGTCGAAAGCCTTGGCCAGGTCGATGAAGACGGCTGCACAGTAATGACTTTTATCGATGGCGTTATGATATCGTTAGTACCTTGAGCGTGGCTGAGTGCACCCATGACCGGCTCGGAAACCGGATTGCACAGCGGAAAGGTACGTGGGATTCGAGATGGTCAGTGATCTGTTTGTTGACTTGCTTTCGAAGACCTTAGATAGGCAGGGCAGGATGGATATAGGTCTGTAACAGTTTGGGTCCAGGGTGTCTCCCCCTTTGAAGAGGGGATGACCGCGGCAGCTTTCCAATCCTTGGGGATCTCAGATGATACGAAGGAGAGTTGAACAGGCTGGTGATAGGGGGTGCGACAATGCGGCGGACAGTTTCAGAAATAGGGGGTCCAGATTTGCAAGCCCAGCTGATTTGGATGGGTCCAGGTTTTTCCAGCTCTTTCAGAACATCTGCTATCTGGATTTGGGTAAAGGAGAAGCTGGGGAGGCTTGGGCGAGTAGCAGCGGGGGGGCGGGGCTGTTGGCCAAGGTTGGAGTCGCCAGGAGGAAGGCATGGCCAGCCATTGAGAAAATGCTTGTTGAAGTCTTCGATTATCACGGATTTATCGGTGGTGACCGTGTTACCTAGCCTCAGTGCAGTGGCAGCTGGGAGGAGTGCTCTTGTTCTCCATGGACTTTACAGTATCCCAGAACTTTTTGGAGTTAGAGCTACAGGATGCAAATTTCTGCTGAAAAAGCTGGCCTTTGCTTTCCTGACTGACTGCGTGTATTGGTTCCTGACTTCCCTGAACAGTTGCATATCGCGGGGGCTCTTCGATGCTATTGCAGTTCGCCACAGGATGTTTTTGTGCTGGTCGAGGGCAGTCAGGTCTGGTGAACCAAGGGCTATATCTGTTCTTGGTTCTGCATTTTTTGAACGGAGCATGCTTGTCTAATATGGTGAGGAAGTAACATTTAAAGGATGACCAGGCATCCTCAACTGACGGGATGAGGTCAATATCCTTCCAGGGTACCCGGGCCAGGTCGATTAGAAAGGCCTGCTCGCAGAAGTGTTTAGGGAGCGGTGACAGTGATGAGGGTGGTCGTTTGACCGCGGACCCGTGGCGGATACAGGCAATGAGGCAGTGATCGCTGAGATCTTGATTAAGACAGCAGAGGTGTATTTGGAGGCAGGTTGGTCAGGATAATGTCTATTAGGGTGCCCATGTTTACGGATTTAGGGTTGTACCTGGTGGTCCTGTGATGATTTGTGTGAGATTGAGGGCATCAAGCTTGGATTGTAGGACTGCCGGGGTGTTAAGCATATCCCAGTTTAGGTCACCTAACAAACAAACTCTGAAGCTAGATGGGAGCGATCAATTCACAGATGGTGTCCAGGGCACAGCTGGGAGCTGAGGGGGTCGGTAGCAGGCGGCAACAGTGAGAGACTTATTTCTGGAGAGATTAATTTTTAAAATAGAAGTTCGAACTGTTTGGGCATAGACCTGGAAAGTATGACAGAAACTTTGCAGGCTATCTCTGCAGTAGATTGCAACTCCTCCCCCTTTGGCAGTTCTATCTTGACGGAAAGTGTTATAGTTGGGTATGGAAATCTCAGAATTTTTGGTGCCTTCCTAAGCCAGGATTCGGACACGGCAAGGACATCAGGGTTGGCAGAGTGTGCTAAAGCGGTGAGTAAGGCAAACTTAGGGAGGAGGCTTCTGATGTTGACATGCATGAGGCCAAGGCTTTTTCGATCACAGAAGTCAACAAATGAGGGTGACTGGGGACATGCAGGGCCTGGGTTTACCTCCACCATCACCCGAGGAACAGAGGAGTAGTAGGAGAGGGTGCGGCTAAAGGCTATCAAAACTGGTCGCCTAGAGCGTTGGGGACAAAGAATAAAAGGAGCAGATTTATGGCGTGGTAGAATAGATCTGGGCATAATGTGCAGACAGGGGTATGGTGGGGCGTGGGTACAAGCGAGGCAAGCCCAGGCACTGGTGATGATAAGAGAGGTTGTATCTCTGGACATGCTGGTCTCAATGGGTGAGGTCACCGCATGTGTGGGGTGGACCAAGGAGGTATCAGAGGTACGGAGAGGAACTACAGGGTCCATTGCAAACCAAAACAATGATAATGATAACTAGCCTGAACAACAGTATGCAAGGCATATTGATATTTGAGAGAGACATACAATAAGGCATAAAGTGATTGCAGGTCTTGATTGGGAGAGCTAGCTAAAACAACAGGTAAGATAACAGCAGCAATAACAGGGTGCTAGTCTAACACAGCAACAACAGGTAAAAATGGCGACGACTAGCAGAGAGGGTCGGATAACTACACACAGATCCTGAGTTAAAGCACAGAGCCGACAGATAAAACACAAATAAACAGAATGAGTACCGTGAATTAATGGACAGTCAAGCATGCATCAGCTATGTAGCCAAGTGATCATAGTGTCCAGGGGCAGCCGTAGATGGAGCAGGGAGGCCTCCACTAAGCTAGCACGCGGTGTTTAAAGTTAGTAGCCCGGGGGGTGGTCTGCTCAGACGGAGGGGGTCTGCTCAGACGTGGTCGTGTCGACAGAGAATCCAAGCCAGATGGCGATGGCGAAAGAGAGGTTGTGAATTGTAGAAATTGTGTTTGCTAACTGGTGCTAGCTTCGTGGCAGTGCGCGCTAGCTGCGCTAGCTACAAGCTAGCTGTGAGGATCAGAAGTAGTGGCTCAGGGATTTACGGCAGGAATCCGGCGTTGTTGTCGAGAGACAGTCCGATGCTGGTAAATTGGTGAGTAATATCAGGCTAATAACAGGGCTTGGTGTCTGTGCAGAAGGTGAAAGCTACTAGCAGCGGCAAAAAAATGGCAAATTAGCTTGTAGCTGGTATTGTAGCCCAAGAATTCGCTGGTAGACCTCTTCAGCTAGCCGGCAGATGGGCCTAGCTCGAGGCTAGCTCAAGGCTAACTGGTGCTTGCTTCGGGACAGAGGTGTTAGCCAGTAGGAGCCACTCGGTTGCAGCTAGCTAGCTGTGATGATACGGTTATAATTGTCCAGAGCTTGCGTCAGGAATCCGGTGATGTGGTAGAGAAAAAGCAGTCCTATATGCTCTGGGTTGATATCGCGCTTGCAAGACTGGCAGTATTGGCCCGGTATTGAAGCTGGCTGTGTCCGAGTTGAGGGTGAAGACCGCAGCAGTGGCTAACTGACTACTAGCTAGTAGCTAGTTATCTGGCTAGCTTCTGATTGGGGTTACGGTTCTAAAGTATAAAAAATAGCAGGTCCGTACCACATTGGGTGAGGCGGAATGTAGGAATGTATATTCAGTTCCTAGATGGAAAGTGAAATTAAAATATATACGAAATGTATACGAAAAATACGAAGACTATTTACACGGGACAGGACAAGACAAAGAGACACGTCCGACTGCTACGCCATCTTGGCGTATATAGTGTTACATTTCTTCCATCCATGGTGGGAGGATAACCAACCTTCCAATTAATGACAATGCATTTCTTAGCCCCTATAAATGATAGGTTACACAGTTTCTTCTGATAACAGTCTCTAGTATCAACATTTCCAAGCAAACAAAAACAGGGAGAGGAGATAATCTGTAGACATGCTGAGATAAAAGAACATACTCTTGACAGAATTCAGCCAGCCTTCACAAGACCATAACACATGCAAATATGTCCCCTTTTGTGTTTTACACCTCGGGCAGAATAATACAATTTCTGTGTGCATGATATTCATTTTCACTGGCATATAGTACGTTCTATGGATGGTCTTTAACTGCTGTAATTTATGTCTGAGATTATATGAACATGACAGGGCATTCTAACATACACTACATGGCCAAAAGTATGTGGACACCTGCTCGTCTAACATCCCATTACAAAATCATGGGCATTAATATGGAGTTGGTCCCCCCTTTGCTGCTATAACAGCCTCCACTCTTCTGTACATTTATACACTGGAACATTGCTGTGGGGACTTGCTTCCATTCAGCCACAAGACCATTAGTGAGGTCGGGCACTGATGTTGGGCAATTAGGCCTGACTCGCAGTCGGCGTTCCAATTCATTCCAAAGGTGTTCGATGTGGTTGAGGTCAGGGCTCTGTACAGGCCAGTCAAGTTCTTCCACACCGATCTCGACAAACCATTTCTGTATGGACCTGGCTTTGTGCACAGGGGGCATTGTCAAGCTGAAACAGGAAATCAAATCCAATTTTATTGGTCACATTGTAACGGATTTCCTCTTCGTCTGAGGAGGAGTAGCAAGGATCGGACCAATGTGCAGCGTGGTAAGTGTCCATAATGAGATATTTAATAAATCCACAGAACACTGAACAAAATAACAAAAATACAAACAAACAACCGAAACAGTCCCGTATGGTGCAAACACTAACACAGGAAACAGGAAACAATCACCCACAAAACAAAATGAAAAACAGGCTACCTAAATATGGCTCCCAATCAGAGACAACGACTGACACCTGCCTCTGATTGAGAACCATACTAGGCCAAACACATAGAAATATACCATACAGAAAAAAACATAAAGAAACAACATAGAACGCCCACCCCATCTCACGCCCTGACCAAACTAAAATAAAGACATAAAAAAGGAACTAAGGTCAGAACGTGACACACATACACATGGTAAGCAGATGTTATTGTGAGTGTAGCGAAATTCTTGTGCTTCTAGTTCCGACAGTGCAGCAATATCTAACAAGTAATATCGAACAATTCCACAACAAATACCTAATACACACAAATCTAAGTAAAGAAATGGAATAAGAATATATAAATATAAATATATGGATGAGCAATGTCAGAGCGGCATAGGCTATATCAAATCTGTATGTAGGCAGCAGCCTCTCTGTGCTAGTGATGGCTGTTTAACAGTCTGATGGCCTGAAAATAGAAGCTGTTTTTCAGTCTCTCGGTCCCAGCTTTGATGCACCTGTACTGACCTTGCCTTCTGGATGATAGCGGGGTGAACAGGCAGTAGCTCGGGTGGATGTTGTCTTTAATGATCTTTTTGACCTTCCTGTGCCATCGGGTGCTACAGGTGTCCTGGAGGGCAGGTAGTTTGCTCCTGGAGGGCAGGTAGTTTGAAGCGTTGGGCAAACCGCACCACCCTCTGGAGAACCCTGCGGTTGTGGGCGGTACAGTTACCATACCAGGCGGTGATACAGCCCGACAGGATGCTCTCAATTGTGCATCTGTAACAGTTTGTGAGGGTTTTAGGTGACAAGACAAATTTCTTCAGCCTCCTGAGGTTGAAAAGGTGCTGTCTGTGTGGGTGGACCATTTCAGTTTGTCAGTGATATATACGTAGAGGAACTTAAAACTTTACACCTTCTCCACTGCTGACCCGTCGATGTGGATAGGGGGGTGCTCCCTCTGCTGTTTCCTGAAGTCCACGATCATTTTGGAATGAGATGTTCGACGAGCAGGTGTCCACATACTTTTGGCCATGCAGTGTATGTTAGAATGCCCTGTCATGTTCATATAATCGCATACATAAATTACTGCAGTTAAAGACCATCCATAGAACGTACTATATGCAAGTGAAACTTAATATCATTCACACAGAAATTGTATTATTCTGCCCGAGGTGTAAAACACAAAAGGGGACATATTTGCATATGTTATGGTCTTGTGAAGGCTGGCTGAATTCTGGCAAGAGTACGTTCTTTTATCTCAGCATGTCTACAGATTATCTCTTCTCCCTGCTTTTTCTTTGCAACTCTGCCTAGAAGGCCAGCATCCCGGAGTCGCCTGTTCACTGTTGACGTTAAGACTGGTGTTTTGCGGGTACTATTTAATGAAGCTGCCAGTTGAGGACTTGTAAGGCGTCTGTTTCTCAAACTAGACACTCTAATGTACTTGTCCTCTTGCTCAGTTGTGCACCGGGGCTCCGACTTCTCTTTCTATTCTGGTTAGAGACAGTTTGCGCTGTTCTGTGTAGGGAGAAGTACACAGCGTTGTATGAGATCTTCAGTTTCTTGGCAATTTCTCGCATGGAATAGCCTTCATTTCTCAGAACAAGAATAGACTGACAAGTTTCAGAAGAAAGGTCTTTGTTTCTGGCCATTTTGAGCCTGTAATCGAACCCACAAATGTCGATGCTCCAGATACTCAACTAGTCTAAAGAAGACCAGTTTTATTGCTTCTTTAGTTAGCACAACAGTTTTCAGTTGTGCTAACGTAATTGCAAAAGGGTTTTCTAATGATAAATTAGCCTTTTCAAATGATAAACTTGGATTAGCTAAGACAACATGCCATTAGAACACAGGAGGGATGGTTGCTGATAATAGGCCTCTGTACGCCTACATATTCCATAACAAATCTGTTGTTTCCAGCTACAATAGTCATTTACAACATTAACAATGTCTACACTGTATTTCTGATCAATTTGTTATTTTAATGGACAAAAAATGTGTTTTTCTTTCAAAAACAAGGACATTTATAAGTGACCCCAAACCTTTGAACGGTAGTGTACGTCTCGTGTCTGAGCCGTTCAATTGCGACTCCACTTTGTCTCTGCACTGACATTTTGCTTGTTTGATTGCCTTACGGAGGAAATGACTACTCTGTTTGTATTCTGCCATATTCCCAGTCGCCTTGCCATGGTTAAATGCGTTTTAATAGTCCCAATGCCCTTGCCATGGTTTTAATAGTCACAGTGGGTACAACATCTCCTATACACTTCCTTATAAACTCACTCACCAAATCAACGTTTACGTCTATATTATTATTTGAGGCTACCAGGAACATATCCCAGTCTGCGTGATCAAAACAATCTTGAAGCGTGGATTTCGATTGGTCTGACCAGCGTTGAATAGTCCTTAGCATGGGTACTTCCTGTTTGAGTTTCTGCCTATAGGAAGGGAGGAGCAAAATGGATTTGTGGACAGATTTGCTAAAAGGAGGTTGGGGAAGGGCCTTGTATGCACCGCGGAAGTTAGAGTAACAATGGTCCAATGTTTTTCCAGCTCGAGTGCTACAGTCGATATGTTGATAGAATTTAGGCAGCCTTTTCTCAAATTTCCTTTGTTAAAATCCCCAGCTACAAAAAATGCAGCCTCAGGATACATGGTTTACAGTTTGCATAAAGTCCAGTGAAGTTCCTTGAGGGCCGTCGTGGTATCGGCTTGAAGGGGGATATACACAGCTGTGACAATAACTGAAGACAATTCTCTTGGGAGATAATATGGTCGGCATTTGATTGTGAGAAATTCTAGGTCAGGGGAACAAGAGGACTTGAGTTCCTGTATGTTATTACAATTACACCATGAGTTGTTAATCATGAAACATACACCCCCGCCCTTCTTCCCGAAGAGATGTTTATTCCTGTCAGCGTGATGCACTGAGAATCCAGGTGGCTGTACCGATTCTGACAGTATATCCCGAGAGAGCCATGTTTCCGTGAAACAGAGTATGTTACAATCCCTGATGTCTCTCTGGAAAGCAAACCTTGCCCTGATTTCGACAACTTTTTTTTATCTAGGGTTACTGGACACTAGCAAGTAATATACTCGGAAGCGGTGGGTGGTGTGCGTGCCTCCGATGTCTGACTAGAGGACCGCTCTGGCTCCCTCTTCTCCGGCAGCATTGTTTTGGGTCGGCTTATGGAATGAGTTCAAATGCCCTGGGTGGTGCGGAGAAAGGATCCACTTCAGGAAAGTCGTATTCCTGGTCGTAGTGCTGGTAAGTTGACGCCGCTCTGGTATCCAATAGTTCTTCCCGGCTGTATGTAATAACACTTAAGATTTCCTGGGCTAACAACGTAAGAAATAATACATWAAAAAAAAAATTACAGCAAAGTTTCCTAAGGACTAGAAGCGAGGCAGCCCTCTCTGTCGGCGCCATTTTGTGGCTTGTTGCCACCAAAATTGGAAGCACAGAATCGTCTAGAATGTCATTGTATGCTGTAGCATTAAGATTTCCCTTCACTGGAACTAAGGGGTCTAGCCCAAACAAATAAACAGCCCCAGACCATTATTCCTGCTCCACCAAACTTTACTGTTGGCACTATGCATTGGGGCAGGTAACGTTCTCCTGGCATTCGTCAAACCCAGATTTGTTCATCATTCATCACTCCAGGGAACGCGTTTCCACTGCTCCAGAGTCCAATGGAGGCGAGCTATGCGCCATGCGCTTCAGCACTCAGTGGTCGCGTTCTGTGAGCTTGTGTGGCCTACCACTTCATGGCTGTGCCTTTGTTGCTCCTAGATGTTTCCACTTCACAATAACAGGACTTACAATTGACTGGGGCAATTCTAACAGGGCAGAAATTTGACAAACTGAATTGCTGGAAAGGTGGCATCCTATGATGGTGCCACGTTGAAAGTCACTGAACAATTCAGTAAGGCCATTCTACTGCCAATGTTTGTCTAGGGAGATTGCATGGCTGTGTGCCCGATTTCATACACCTGTCAGCAACGGGTGTGGCTGAAAGCCTAATGCAGGTGTGCCTGAATGCCGAGTACATATACTTTTGTATATATAGAGTATCTGTATCCATTCATCATCATCAATAGCATCTCATAGGTCTTCCTCACATTTTTGTTTTACATGTTTTCTATCATCGGGAACAATCTCTTTCAACCCTTGATACAGTTTGGAAATCAACTTTAGAGTTTTGTCAGACTGCCTTAAAATAGGTTCAGTCTTTGAAGCTTCTTGCTTGTCCAGTGTTTGCTGCAGAGAGAGAATAAAGTGATGTATCTGCAAAAATTCACCTAAGCTCTGTCACAGACTAGTCTTCCCTGGCTGCCAGACTCTGATAAGACCCCTGTCACCATCTGATCCTGCTCAGATGAGGCATGACAAAGAATTACCTTGGTCTACATTTATACATTATATTATCCAAGAATAGAATCAATGGATCAACCATTGAAATGACCATTATTCCCCGATCCCAGACTGTGGTCTACCCATCAACTCAAGATGGAATGGTGTATCATTCACTGATATTGTTAATATACTGTAAAATTCACCTGAGCTCCATAGACGGGTCTTGCCTGGCTGTCTGATCCTGCAGGGACACCTGTCACCATCTGATCCTGCTAAGACATGATGAGTTTAGATATGATGCAGTTTCTGATAAAACAATTGGGGCTGGCATATTACGTGTTTCTTTGTGCATTTGTTTACCATTAAATAGAGCTTTCAATGGCTAGATAGAAATGCATGGTCATCAATAAACACTGTCAGAGCAAAACATATTGTGAGCACTCTTCATTATAATAGTCAACTCGAGATGTCTTGACCATTTTTAGCTCAGGTGGGGCTGTCTAACTTGTTTTTTCGTGCCAAATTATCATTATCTGGTTGATAATAAAGGGGGAAATGGGCCAGTGTATGGGCCTTGTGGATAAAAATGGGCCGGTGTATTAGAAATTCCTGGACTGATTTCTGATCCCAGTCCGCCACTGACAGTTAATGCTTTTAGGAGGGAGTAACAAGGGCATCACGAGGACACACAGAGAAAAACATTCAARGCATTGTAGAGTCAGTTATCACAGCGGGTAAAGGGAGCAAATGTTTCTCAATGCTGTTAGGAAATGGGAATTTAGAGTGCATTTAGTTTAGACTGCACGACCACATAGGCTGTGTTTACACAGGCAGCCCAATTCTGATATTTTGCCAATTACTGGGCAAAATATCAGAATTGGGCTGCTTGTGTAAACACAGCCATAATCAAACATGATTTACACTCCATAACCCCAGAGAGCAGTAGCTTTTGGTCACGTTCCCCTGCTSAGACGTTGCATGCATCAACCAATGATTGTGTGCCATGTCATCGACTGTGTAGTCGGGCACCAGATTGCTATAACATATGATGTTTTTCCCCTCATCAGCTTCCTGTGCTATCTAGGCGTTGTAAGATCTGGCATGCGTCAGCAACGTCTGAGCAGGGGAGCACCACCATACTCTCAAGGCTACTCTTGACGAAATTTCCTGTTAGGGGTTGATGATAGGAAGGGGCGTGGCTGGCCCTCACTCTTTCTTTGCCATGTGTTGCCATGTGACAGTGAGAGTTGGTCGTTTGGGGATGGACTGATGTAGGACACAAATCTCTTTGATTGGCTACCTCATCACAAAAAACTCACCTCTGCAACACAAAAAACACTGGAGCTGGCCGGCCCAGACGGTGACACTGAGGTCAGAAGTTAGAGAAGGAAAGCTGCCTGCCTCATGGTACACCCACAACACCTATCCACCTTCCCTTACTTACACATCTTCTGCATACATGTATATCCGATATTTGGAACCATTAGGCAGGCTTAGGACCGTAGACACAGCGGAATGATGTCAATTGAGTCAAAGGTATCAGGCACACCCAACTCTTTCATGACCAATATGCAGGGATGACCTTCAAACTTGCTTAAACTGTGGGAAGGATGGCTCCCAGCTATAAGTATCGCTGGTCATTTCTTCCAGTAGCCATTGTTCTATTTCATGAGATGGCACATCTTCCCACATCGAGAGAATGTTGAGGGATTGACCTTCTTTTGGATGCGCACTTCCGCATTTATTTAGGCACGATTCAAGCATAGGGGAGCGACTGGAAAGCTCAATGGAAGGAGTCAAACACATGCGCATGCATGCAAACAAGTATGTTAGTGTGTAGACCTGGGCTCTCCAACCCTGTTCCTGGAGAGATACCCTCCTGTAGGTTTTCACTTCTACCCCAGTTGTATAACCTGATTCAGTTTATCATCCAGCTAATTATTAGAATCAGGTGCACTAGATTAGGGTTGGAGTGAAAACCAACAGGAACGTAGCTCTCCAGGAATAGGATTGGAGAGACTTGGTRCAGACAAATATATAAAGGTTTTTGTGTGTGTGTGTGTCCTTGTCTGCATGTGCGCACGCGTGTATGTCTTGTTGCAGGGGGAGTGCTGAAAGAAAAGGGCCTGCGGCATATGGGCGCTGTATGGGGGAAATTAGAAGGCGAAGGTGAGAAAGGAAATGTAACACTGAGTTTGAGAGGAGGAGGAGCAAGTCGTTGCTGCTGCATAGCCTAGGCTTTTGCCAGCCAGACGTACTGTACAGTATTTCACTGACGAGGCTTCAAGACACTGCAGGCATCTTCCCTACTCCACTCATCTTTCACTCATGAGTGTGCTTTTAATGTGTCCCACGAAAAATTACTACAGTTTTCTATAGAATACTACAGTCATACTAAATATTTCCATAGTAAACTGTATACTGTGGAATACTATACTACACACTGTAGTATCCCTCGATCATGTGTAGTAATAACTATAGAATGTCTGCAAAAACACTACAGTTCTCAAAAACTCTACACTTTTTATAGCAAATACTACAGTATTTAATATATAGCAAATACTACAGTATTTAATTGCATATACCCTGCAAATTCCCCTCTCCCATATCTCAGTTTGCACCACCCATAAGTGAGAAACCTACATGCCAAGTGTAGACCATATATTGTGTTCCCTACAGGTTATAGAAAAGAGCAGAAGCAAGCGCTGGACCATCTGTTCAGACCCCTGTTCTACCTACCTACAAGGAAAATGTGCTCTTTTAGTATTTCTCCATTAGGTTTCCACTTCTATGTCAAAGGTAATACAACAAAAACATTTTAGTAAATACTACAGTATAGTACAGTCCGCAAAAACACTACAGTAAATATTACATATTCTACAATCCGCAAAAACACTACATTAATTGCTATAGTATATACTACAGTTATTTTACTACAGTATTTGTACTATAGTCAACAGTAAATAGTTGGTACAAAAGTATTTTTTCAGGTGGGGTGGGAGAAACACACACACTTGCATCCAGGAACCCACACATACTACATTTGAGTCATTTAGCAGATGCTCTTATCCAGAGCAACTTACAGGAGCAATTGGAGTTAAGTGCCTTGCTCGAGGGCACATCGACTTATCTCTTACCAAGTTGGCTCAGGGATTCAAACTTTCAGGTACTGACCCAATGCTCTTAACCACTAGGCTACTTGCCACTCACACATATGCACACACACACATGCGCACACGCACACTGTGCCGGTACGAGTCCCAACAGGCAGCCTGCATCCTTCACTGAGTGACAGACAGGACTTTGATTCCTGCTCCACTGCCTGTAATTTTTCCCCTTTTTCTCTGTTGTTTATTCTGTCCTGATGCTTTTTAAATGTTTTTACACCAAACATGCCATTCCTTCCAGAAATGGGGGAAGTATGCAGGGCTAGAAAAGGCGAGCCCCCTGAAGACACCCTTTAACTCTATAATTTCGAATAGATCATGGATGGACTTGGTCATGGAAACCAAGTGATATGACATGACATGTTCCTGTGAAAGTATGCGTTCGACATCTGGTTCCTGATGTTGGAGGCGTCTCTCTTCCTCTACCTGGCAATATCCCAACATCCCCTTCTGTAACTCCCCCCAAACTGCCCACCCCTTGTCGATACTTGGCGTTGTGCCTCCCTCTACACAGACACAAAACTGAATAGTGTACTTTCCCTATTTTTTCCTCCCAATACTGCACAACAGTACATTTTATTTACCCCAAATGTATGTTGAATGCAGACATACGCATTTCGACTAAGGGTCACAGCAAGGAAGACCCATTGTTTCAAAATATTGCATGTAGAAATGTTATGTATATAGCTATATGATTCCCTATTCTACATAAATAGGGATTCATAATAGCATACTTTATTTCTACTGAACGATCTATAATGTTTCATCCCACTGGACACGACCACGGTCTGTCTGAATGATAATATATAAACACGAACAAAGTGCTCTGCAGGACTGAGTCAACACGCCAATCAATCAAATGAATCAGCAGAACACACTGACGCAGCAACAACCTTGTGTCTGCTATTAGCTAATGCAGTTGGGCGGCCATTTTGAAGCAAGCGGCCAACAGTGGTAGAGGAGGACCTGACAAATGATGATGCAGTGAAGACTGGTTTCCTGTTGTAGTGCTTGCTTCTCTCCCTCTGGCCCATCGCCCAAGCTTCTGACTCAGGAGAGGAAGTCTTGGTGGGCCCAAACAGTATTGTACTCCACCTCAACCTCCTATTGATTACCTATTCCTTCCCGCGGTCAGATGTATGGATCAAACGCTAATGCTAATGCATGATTAAGAGGGGCCAGGGAACCAGAGGCTAGCTTATGTTTATGGAAATAAGAAATCTACTTACATCCATTCTTTACATCAAAAGAGTCCAGGGTAAGACTTGCACAGAGGCGAATGGTCGTCAATGGTCAGATAAAGCTTCAATGTCCAGCCCCGTTATTTTACTTGTTTCCAAGAGCGATTACTTATAGATCTTATTGTTGGGCCTGCGCAACTTTAGAAGAAATCAGTCTCGTCATGATTTGTTTTTGTGTGGAGAGGGCTTTAAAGGGATACTTCCTAATTTTTGCAATGAAGCCCTTTATCTACATCCCCAGAGTCAGATGAACTCAAGGATACTAGTTTTATGTCTCTGTATCCAGTATGAAGGAAGTTAGAGGTAGTGTTGCGAGCCAATACTAACTCACGTTAGCGTAATGACTGGAAGCCTATGGTATCTACTAGCACGCTAAGCAGTTACCATAGACTTCCAGTTAWYGCGCTAAAGCTAGTTAGCAATTGTGATAACACTAGTTAGCAACGTCTTTAAACTTCACGCAGAGACATTAAAATGGTAGCCATGAGTTCATCTGACCTGTGCTAAGGTCTATTCAACACTGGTCTGACCCATCGGAATCCATGCCTCAAGATTGTTTTGATCACGTGGACTGGGATATGTTCCGGGTAGCCTCTGAGAATAATATTGACGAATACACAGATATGGTGACTGAGTTCATCGGGAAGTATATAGGAGATGTTGTACCCACTGTGACTATTAAAACCTACCCAAACCAGAAACTGTGGATAGATGGTATCATTCGTGCAAAACTGAAAGCGCATTTAACCATGGCAAGGTGACTGGAATATGGCCGAATGCAAACAGTGTAGTTATTCCCTCCGTAATGCAATCAAACAGGCAAAACGTCAGTACAGAGACAAAGTGGCAGGGTCTACAGACAATCACAGACTACAAAGGGAAAACCAGCCATGTCACGGACACAGGACATGCTAAACACCTTCTTCGCCCACTTTGAGGATAACACAGTGCAACCGATGCAGCCAGCTACCAAGGATTGTGAGCTTTCCTTCTCCGTGGCCGACGTGAGTAAGAAATTTAAGCGTGTTAACCCTCGCAAGGCTGCCGGCCCAGACGGCCTCAGAGCATGCGCAGACCAGCTGGCTGGAGTGGTTACGGACGTATTCAATCTCTCCCTATCCGAGTCTGCTGTCCCCACTTGCTTCAAGGTGTCCACCATTGTTCCTGTACCCAAAAAAGCAAAGGTAATTGAACTAAATGACTATCACATAGCACTCACCTCTGTCATCATGAAGTGCTTTGAGAGGCTAGTCAAGGATCATATCACCTCTACCTTACCTGACACCCTAGACCCACTTCAATTTGTTCACCACCCCAATAGATCCACAGACAATGCAATCGCCATCGCACTGCACACCGCCCTATCCTATCTGGACAAGAGGAATACCTATGTAAGAATGCTGTTCATTGAATATAGTACCCTCCAAGCTCATCATTAAGCTCGGGGGTCTGAACCCTGCCCTGTGCAACTGGGTCCTGGACTTTCAGATGGGCTACACCCAGGTGGTGAAGGTAGGAAACAACACTTCCACTTCGCTGATCCTCATCACAGGGGCCCCACAAGGATGCATGCTCAGCCCCCTCCTGTTCACCCATGATTGCGTGGCCATGCACGCCTCCAACTCAATCATCAAGTTTGCAGACGACACAACATTAGTAGTCCTGATTACCAACAATGATGAGACAGCCTACATGGAGGAGTTGAGGGCCCTGGGAGAGAGGTGCCAGGAAAATAACCTCTCACTCAACGTCAACAAAACAAAGGAGCTGATCTTGGACTTCAGGAAACAGAAAACTACCTGCCCTCCTCCAATCACCCGAGCCAGAGGCCTGTTCAACCCGCTATCATCCAGAAGGCGAGGTCAGTACAGGTGCATCAAAGCTGGGACCGAGAGACTGAAAAATAGCTTCTATCCCAAGGCCATCAGACTGTTAAATAGCCATCACTAACTGTGCACTAAATAGCACAGTAACTGTGCACCTTAGAGGCTGCTGCCCTAAATAGACTTGGAATCACTGGCCACTTTAATAATGGAACACTAGTCACTTTAATAATGTTAAAATAATTGTACATACTGCTTTACTCATTTCATATGTATATACTGTATTATATTCTACTGTATTTTAGTCAATGCCACTCCAACATTGCTAACTCTAATATTTAGATATTTCTTAATTCCATTATTTACTTTTAGATTAGTGTGCATTGTTGTGAACTGTTAGATACTACTGCACTGTTGGATCTAGGAACACAAGCATTTCGCTACATCCGCTACATCCGCAATACCATCTGCTAAATACGCGTATGTGACCAAATTGATTTGATTTGAATATTTTTTTTCTAACTGCAGTGAACCAAATCAGTCCAAATCAGATTTGATTTGCCGTTCATCTCTGGCGGCGTGGGAGACTTGAGCGGTCCCGATGGACTCATTTCCTAATTGACTCGGCCTGCTATCTGCCAAAGAGCTAACTGGGAATGAATGGCATCCATAAAATAAAATGGCCGGTAAATCCTGGCCACTCTGCGAGTACAGCCGGGACTCTGTCACAAGGGGCAGATGAATAGAGATGTCTGGAAGGCTTTCTAAAGGGCAATGAAACTTCCCCCTTTATTAGTCACTGCTAGACTAAACTCAACAGAAAATAAATGCACCCAACATGTGACATTTGAAGTCAAAGGGGTTTTACTGTATGATATACGACCTGTAAGGCCATCATATGTCACATATAAGTAGCTGAGGTAGATTCAAGTTAGTGAACAGTACTTTGTTGTGGGGAAAAATCCCCATGCCAGGTTTATATTAATATCATCATCAGGTTTGTGAATACTAATAGACACATAGCTCATGTTTATGTTGCAAACAAAGTGACAGTGAATCATCTATTGTTGGTATCTTTCAAGACAGATAGAGAACCAGTAATTGCAGGTCTCCTGTTACCTCACATGCTGTCCAAAGATAATAGAGACATTACTAATAGCATCTGTCTGTGGTTGGAGTGGGGATGCTGTGTGGTGGTATGGTATGTTGTCTCTAGACTCCACGCTCGGATCTGAGAGTAGTACAGTATCTATATCCCTATCAGTTGAGGTGTGGCGGTGCAGATGTAGCCCATAATTGGTCTTCCTCCAGGGCAGTTGATTATCTACTTCCTCTACAATTCCTTGTTGACACTCATCCACATTTAGATTTAGCTACTCAGTATGTGCTTCTATGTGCTTTGCTTGGCTTTTTTTGTAGGCTAATCTTCAACAAACTTTATGAAATTATAAAAAGAGTGTGCGTGTTTTCCTTGGGGTGTGTGTTAATTTGCATATTTGAGTGTGTTTGTGTGTGCACGTGTGTTTGTTGGGAATTCTGAAGTGCACATTCAGCAACCTAGCTGTGGTGTCTCTCTGCCATTCACCACAATGCATCCAGATGGCATCTGTTTGTCTGTTTGTTGACAGTGTTGACAGACTACAGGAAACCTCTGCTCAAACAGTAGATAAGTGTCTCCCTCTCTCTCTCTCTCTGTCTTCCCATCTCTCCGTCCGGCTCTCTCCCTCTCTCTCTCTGGAATGCAGCATTTGTAACCCCTCCCTCCATGCCGTCCGAGAAGAAAAGGAAGAGTTGGAGAGACATTAGAGGCTTGGAAAAAAGAGACATTGAAGCATTCCAGCTAAATGCTCATGATAAAACCAGGTGTGAGGATCGTTCTCCTGTTTAGACTTGACACCACAAAGTAGGAAAACATCTGGCAACTGCCAGCCAGCTCGACACCGGCTGTTTGCTGTGCACCGCTCTGTTTGTATTGGAAGAGTGGCTGGGTTGTGAGGGAGTGCCATTGGAAAACACAAAAAAACAGTCTTCAGTGTTAGACACGGTTAGCCAGCAGCCTCCAACTCCATGAAACAAGTTGGATGAAATATGGAGCCCTTGGCTACAATTACCTCAGATACAATCCTTTGTAGCTTAAATGAAGTGCTACCTTGCTAGCATTCTAGTCACGAGATGTGTTCGACATGAGGTTAGGGACAATGTTCCTCTACTACCAACCCTCCTCTCAGGCCTCCCCAGACGTTTCACATTTGAGTTTTAACCCTAAACTGGCACACCTGATTCAATTAGTCAACTAATCATCAAGCCTTTGACTAATTGAATCAGGTGTGCCAGTTTAGGGTTAAAACTCAAATGTGAAATGTCTGGGGAGGCCTGAGGAGATGGTTGGGAAACCCTGCATGATCTGATGAACGCCATGACAAGTCATGTGTTTCTGGAACATTGTGGCTGAGGAAATGTTGTAGTAGTGAACAGCATGTATTCTCACACAGGAACGAGAGCGGAAGCGTTCCCTGATTGTCTATAGTCAATTCGTTGCTTGACGTAGGGTGGGCTAAATGGTTTAGAGGGGGTATGTTTCTATTGGCTTGGCCAATTGGGTTTCATGCTCCTTTCATTCAGAGTGATTTAAACCAGGCTACCTGGACTTGCTCTTTTTGAATGCAGCTCTCCAATAAGTGATGGATGGGCACTTATACACACACAGACACACACACATGCATTTGCACATACAGATGCAAACTCTTACCCATACATTTTCACGCATGCACACACACACCCGCCACCCGTACGCAAACACGCACACACAGAATATTTATTCTCTATCCCTAAAATAAATAACAAGTGCCCCCGAGAGTCATGCTCAATTGAGATTTAACTGTCGGAAAAGGATTACTTGATAATATCAATCTGGTGGCCTCCATTTTGTTTCTACAGTGAGGACAGTTAGAGAACTAATGGGAAGAGGCCACCTCTCTAGGGCTTGCAAGGCAGGCTGGGACACTGGACACCGGCTCTGTGGTCACAGCCACAGGCAGATAGATGCCAGACAGGCAAGGGTTGCTATTATGTTCCCAGGCTGATACCTGATAAAGGGAACGAAGCCTGTCCCCTGGAGAAACAAAAGAGTTACAGCAGGCTCTATTGATAACGCTGGAATGTCTACCGCAGTGTGTGGGTGTGTTAGGTGATGTGTGTCTGCATAGGAATGGGGGGTTGTGTGACTGTTTACATATCTGTGTGTGAGTGTCTGTTTCCATCAGACAAAAACACTCAGTTATTGGGTCATATTAGCCCGTGTGTGTGTGTGTGTGTGTGTGTGTGTGTGTGTGTGTGTGTGTGTGTGTGTGTGTGTGTGTGTGTGTGTGTGTGTGTAAAATATAGCAATGTATACTGTGGGCAGAATACATTTTGGACACATTTTTATGAATCAAAGGATATTTGAAGAACAACGAAACAGAATGTAAGGACATAGAAACAGGGAGGCAATGTGAATTATTTATTGTGATGTGCACCGTCGAGATATCACTTACATGTTCCTGTACGTAGAGCACCAAGCAGATGGACTTTTCAACACTCATACGGTAGGGATTTCACTGAATGGCCATAAGTTGATGAAATACAGGAAGAAACCAGTAGCACGACTGTTAAATGAATAACAGCTGCGAGCCTACTATTGTATAGGCCTTTGCATGACTTTTTTCAGTAAAKATTTTTCAAAAAAGATTTTTTCAGTCTCTTTGTTTCCAAAAGACCCTTAGTTAAAATGGGTCACCATTCTCCCGCTGCACAAACCTTCCGCATGTTTAAAGTCATCACTCACAATAAGTTATTTCAAAGGGAGAAATAATAACACACATCATTATTCATACATATATACAAACAAACTGTCAGAGCTGTAATATGTGTCATTTTGGTTTATTCCAGAGGTATTGCTGAAGAATGATTCGAATAACAGATCATGTCACACAACTGCATGGCAATGTGCCAAATCATTCCGCCAGTGCGGTCAATCCTGCAATGAAACACTCAGTCATAAAAACTGACAACTGAGCAAAGAGAGAGTCAAAACCCAACCAAAATTATGTAGGGGAACGTTTTCAACAAACCCTCTCAAAGTCTGCTAATAAATGCCCGTGGGGAATATGTCTTTGCCACTCTGGCTTTTTCAACAGTAATTGCATCTGCTTGGCAGATTATGGTTTGAATGACAAAATGGGCTATGAAAATGTCTTCCCTGAGTCTAATGCTTGTTTAAGCCTGTTTACTTACGGAGGCCTTTGTGTTGAAATATTTGTGGGATGAGGAGTGCTGTCAAAAGACAATTGGTGGTGGTGAGAACATGATTCTTCATGTGATTTGGGAAAAGGTTCTAAGTTGAAAGAGATGCTCTGGCTGACAGTGTGTGTAGGTCACAGTACTGTAGACTTTGTTGGAGAGCTACAGCTTCTTCCATTGTGCTGTTAGTGTTAGCCATGTGATCTGACAAGGAAAAACCTGGGCTATAGCTATATAACTAGAACCGTTTATTGAAAGTTCGCAGAATTCTGTTAACCCTAGGTGCCGGGTTAGATGGTGGTGCAATTTAAGAATTTCCCATTCCCCTACTCCTTTAATTTTGTGACTAAAATGTGCAATCTGCATTCAGACCTGTGGAAGGCAGCAATACACAACACAGCATCTAGTCTGCCGGAAATTCACACAAAGAAGAAGAACGACAGGAAATTCAGAGATGCAGTTGCAACCTTGGGCTTACCCATTTTTCCACTGAACATTTCTAAAAATAAGTTCACTTTTTCTGTTAAAATATAGGCCTATATTAAGTCTACCTAATGCATAAAGTTTGGGAAAGCCCATTGTTTTTGGGCTACAGCCTAGACATTTTCGGGGCTACAGTCTACACAATAATTTTGGCAGCATGAAGAGGATTAGCCTGCAAAGGAACATAAAAATAAACTATAACATAGTGTTTAGTTTTGGTGAGTCCTTGTTTTTTATCCATGAGGTGACAGAAGATGTTGGGAAGATGAGGACATTGTCATAAATGTTTCACAATAAAACTGGCCATAAATATACTTGAACTTACTTTTTAAATATACTTGAACTTATAGTAAATGGTGGTTTCTTCCCTCTTCTCACTGGCGGTGGCGGGAATGATGAAGAACTGTAGGCTWCGTGTGTGCACTGCAGAGGCAATTCGGAGGATTTACCACTTTGGCCAATCAGACCGTTGATAAGAAATCTGCTGCTCAGTGGAGTGTGAGAGGGTTTAGCTATATGAACCTTATCATCTTCCCAACGAGATCGAAAATCCAAATTCACCGTGTGTCTGCCTTGATGTTCATAAAACTTAACGGAGCCCCTCTTGCACTGCGCAGTGGAACCCACCACACCAAAAGCTTGATTTATTGGCTATATTAAAACAAATTTCCTTCAATTCTACGTAGTAATGATTTATGTTCACTACTTGGTGAATTGATTTTATAGCATGTTTAATCTATGCAAATAAATTATTAGAATTGATAGTTCACCTCTGTTTTCTTTTAATCTGTAATAGGTTAACCCCCGCCCCCCACGCACACACACACAAACACACACACACACACACGTCCCGGAACACCATACTTTCTGAAAACAAATCTGTGCACCAAGATGCCATAATAAAGTCATAATAAAAAAGCATCTTATGCAAT
The DNA here is from genome assembly GCF_002910315.2 of Salvelinus sp. IW2-2015. NCBI lineage: Eukaryota > Metazoa > Chordata > Actinopteri > Salmoniformes > Salmonidae > Salvelinus > Salvelinus sp. IW2-2015. The sequence goes on along the minus strand of NW_019942543.1, from coordinate 22,096 downwards.
TCTACGTAATTTACATGATAGAAGAAATTAGCTGAATCTTACCATACAAATGACTGAAATGAGTGGCTACTCTGACACTGACCAACTGAGATCAATCTGGTCTTGAATTCAAACAAACACACATATTGTACGATATATGTATATATATACTGTATATATATATACAGTACCAGTCAAATGTTTGGACACACCTACTCATTCAAGGGTTTTCGTAGAATAATGGTAAAGACATCAAAACTATGAAATAACATATATGGAATCATATAGTAACCAAAAAAGTGTTAAGCAAATCAAAATATATTTTATATTGAGATTCTTCAAAGTAGCCACCCTTTGCCTTGATGACAGCTTTGCACACTCTTGGTATTCTCTCAAACAGCTTCACCTGGAATGCTTTTCCAACAGTCCTAAAGGAGTTCCCACATATGCTGAGCACTTGTTGACTGCTTTTCCTTCACTCTGCGGTCCAACTCATCCCAAACCATCTCAATTGGGTTGAGGTCGGGTGATTGTGGAGGCCAGGTCATTGATACAGCACTCTAGGTGTGTTGGGTCATTGTCCTGTTGAAAAACAAATGATAGTCCCACTAGGTGCAAACCAAATGGGATGGCGTATCTCTGCAGAATGCTGTGGTAGCCATGCTGGTTAAGTGTGCCTTGAATTCTAAATAAAACACCAACAATGTCACCAGCAAAGCACCCCCACAACATCACAACTCCTCCTCCATGCTTCATGGTGGGAAATACACATGCTGAGATCCTCCTTTCACCTACTCTGCGTCTCACAAAGACACGGCGGTTGGAAACAATAAACTCAAATTTGGACTCATCAGACCAAAAGACAAACTTCCACCGGTCTAATGTCCATTGCTCGTGTTTATTGGCCCAAGCAAGTCTCTTCTTCTTATTGGTGTCCTTTAGTAGTAGTTTCTTTGCAGCAATTCGACCATGAAGGCCTGATTCATCCAGTCTCTTCTGAACACTAGATGTTGAGATGTGTCTGTTACTTGAACTCCTGTGAAGCATTTATTTGGGCTGCAATTTCTGAGGCTGGTAACTCTAATGAACTTATCCTCTGCAGCAGAGGTAACTCTGGGTCTTCCTTTCCTGTTGCGGTCCTCATGAGAGCCAGTTTCATCATAGTGCTTGATGGTTTTTTCGACTGCACTTGAAGAAACTTTAAAAGTTCTTGAAATTTTCCACATTGACTGACCTTCATGTCTTAAAGTAATTATGGACTGTCGTTTCTCTTTGCTTATTTGAGCTGTTCTTGCCATAATATGGACTTGGTCTTTTACCAATAGGGCTATCYTCTGTCTATTCTCCCCCACCTTGTCACAACACAACTGATTGGCTCAAACGCATTAAGAAGGAAAGAAATTCCACAAATTAACTTTTAACAAGGCACACCTGTTAATTGAAATGCATTCCATGAATCTGGTTGAGAGAATGCCAAGAGTGGGCAAAGCTGTCATCAAGGCAAAGGGTGGCTACTTTGAAGAATCTCAAATGTAAAATATATTTTGATTTGTTTAACACTTTATTGTTTACTACATGATTCCACATGTGTTATTTCATAGTATTGATGTCTTCAATATTATTCTACAATGTAGAAAATAGTAAAAATAAAGAAAAACACTGGAATGAGTACATGTGTCCAAACTTCAGCCCCGGGAAGCACCTGCATATTTCTGGCCCTGGGTAGGCCAATATTGTAATGTGTTCAAGCTAATCAAATCACAGTTTATTTATGATACAGCCAAAGCGTAAGCTACACAATACAATGAAATTCCTACTCGCAACTAAACCTCTCCTTGCAAACAGTGCTATATGTATTTATATTTACAGTAGGCTATAGCCTACAAATAGCTAAACCACGTAGTTGTAGGCCTATTAGGCTATTCTGCTAATTATTATTGTTTGGTCCTGAACTGGCCGAATGGCACAGCTATCCTTCAGCACCCCAAGTTGGTTCAACTTTTTCAACATTATTGCAAAAAAAAAAWAAAAMWAAATAAAACATTATAAAAAGTACATTTGAATGATACTAAGTGGCAGTGTTTTTACAACTAATGCCGGTTTGCCTGAGGCTGATGCCGTGCAGGTGTTTGTACACATGCATATACACACACTCTCATTCAAATAAACACATACAAGAACACACACATACATGTAATAGTGCCAGACATGCACACARACATATACAGTWGGCATTGCTGTTATGRTTTTAGTTGTCCTTGATGTCCTTTGTTTTAAATGTATTCTTTTGTTTCTTTTTTTTTGCATTGTTGTTTGCTGTTTTATTCTGTCTTTTCCTTTTTTCTCTTTAGTTCATTCTCTTGGTTGTTGGTGCATTGGGGGGTTCTTGTGGGTGGGGAATGGAATTAATTGTTTGTTTTTTTTCTTCCTGGGGGGGACTGTGGGAGGGGTCTGAAATGGTTGAGGGACAGGTATTGGGGAACTGTGGGGGGAGCTTGTCGGGTTCGGGTTCATGTTTTTTGGCCTGGTGGTAGATCGGTCAACATGCCCTTGAGCAGGGCATTGACCCTGGATGCTTCTATGTGTCGCTCTGAATGGGAATCTGTTGGATGACTGATATGATGTAGTTATTGAGCGGCTTCACTGCAAGTATATTGTATGTTTAGAATATTCAATAAATAATGAATAAAAAAATAAAAAAATATTATTGCTCGATCCTGGCGCTGTCCTTTCAGCACCACTAAGGGCGTTCCCATCGCTTAAAATAACACTCATCTAGATCTGTTGCCGAATAGTCCTACTCATCACTTATTATTAGTAGTATTACACTCAAAAAATTAGGGGTTCAACAAGGGTTCTTCTAACATCCTCAAAGTTATCGAAGCACCTTACGGTTCTTGGCACTGAAAATGGCCCCCAAAACGTTCTTCCAAGAACCCCATAGGATGTGGGGTTCATTGAGGAACCTCCTCAGCTGGTGGGGGTTCTTGCAGGAACCTAACTGCCCAACACACTCTTGGGCTCCCGAGTGGTGCAGCGGTCTAAGGCACTGCATCTCAGTGCTAGAGGCGTCACTACAGACACGCTGGTTTGAATCCAGGCTGTATCACAACCGGAAGTGATTGGGAGTCCCATAGGGCGGCGCACAATTGGCCCAGCGTCGTCCGGGTTTGGCCAGTGTAGGCAGTCATTGTAAATAAGAATTTGTTCTTAACTGACTTGCCTAGTTAAATAAAGGTTAAATAAAATAAATAAATAAAACTGAAACATTTGGATTTGAATTTCAAAGGACAGCAGGTGCACGCACTTCACTGAAAAATGTAAAGATCTCCTCAATTTATGGCAAGGTTTGTCCCTTGTACGATCTAAATTGATATTGTTTTATGATGATACCATCTATCTTTTCATATTTCTGTGCAGGTGTTTATAAAACAGAAAATGGACACAAATTCAATGGATATCAAATCAACAGAGGTAAGAATATGTACAGTCTAAAAAATCTTCTAATATCCTGAAAGTCCTTCGAAGAACCTTACGGTTCTTGGCACTGAAAATGGCCCCCATAAAGTTATTCCAAGAACCCAATAAGAGGTGGTGTTCTTCGAGGAACCTCCTTAGTTGGTGGGGATTCGAAGAACTTATAGGGGTTCTCCCACAGTTTCAATTTGAAGAACCCCTAAAGGATACTCCAGGAATCTTTTGTTTTTAGAGTGTAGGCTATAAGAATATGTTGGAGGCTAGCTGTATTGTGTGCAGATGACTGAACTGGTCTCTTGTGTGTCTGTGTCTGCAGGTATACAGACAAGGAGGCATAAAAAGGTATGTCAATTGGTATTCTTATTACATATTCTTATAGCCTACATATTCTTACATATTTGTTGATTGATATCCATTGAATTGTGTCCATTTTCTGTTTTAGAAAGATTTGCACAAATATGAAAAGATAAATGGTATCATCGTAAAACAATATCAATTTAGATCATAGGAGGGACAAACCTTACCTTAAATTGAGGAGCTCTTTACATTTTTCAGTTAAGTACCTGCACCTGCTGTCCTTTCAAAATCAAATCCAAATGTTTCATTTGGGCAGTTAGGTTCCTGCAAGAACCCCACCAACTAAGGAAGTTTCCTCAATGAACCCCACATCATATGGGGTTCTTGGAATAACATTTTGGGTGCCATTTTCAGTGCCAAGAACCGTAAGGTTCTTCAAAGAACTTTGAGGATCTTAGAAGAACCCTTGTTGAACCCCTAATTTTTAGAGTGTGATGTTGACATTTTAATTGTGAAGAGGCTACTTTTTAGATTGATAGAAAAATCAGGGAAGGGCACAAGAAATTCGAGGGAAAACATGGAACAAATCTCTACAAATATCCTCTGTTCGAGAGCACATCGCAAGCCTGTCATTTTCCAGGAATAGATTGACGGATAGTCTATTTAAAATTACAGCTTTTGAAGAGTGGAAATTTACGCAGTGTCTATTCCTAACTGGGAGCTGTAAAAAAACGCACACATGGTAGCATTTACAAATGTTGATCATGGCAAATATTTAATAAGATCCATAATTGTATCGCTTAGGCTTACTGTATTGCCAGTTCTGGACTGTTTCTGTTGGTTTGTTTATTAGGGATAGGCCTTACATACCCAATGTTTTTGTTTTGTTATTTGATTATTTCATAGTTTAGGCTACACACAATATAGGCCGAGACTACTTTCAATGTTTAGTGTAGGCTACTTGGCCATCACTTGCCTCAAAGCAATTCCCCTTTGGTTTTCCGCTTGTTCAGTGGACGCACCATTTCTCCGAAGGGTGGCGTTTTACACCACTTTCGGCAGCCTTCCTGAAACTGCAGGTCCCTTCACCAGTCGTATCAGCAATTCAGATTGCATGCAAATCCGAAGCGTCATTCAAAAAAAATCGAGTGTGAGGGGGGGGGGGTGAAATGTAGCGCATTCCTTGAGAGAGAATCCAACCCTTTTCTTCTCTCTCAGCCGGCTTGCAGCGAGGCAGCTCAGGTCGCGCACGCAGCAGACACATGAGATTTGTCTGAAATTGAGAGAGCTTTGTGGTCGGTAGGGAAGTTAGGAGAAGGCTTATTCGCCTACATAGCGAGTATTGTTGCGAAAACAATTTGTAGGCTACTTTGTGTCGCAGAGAATTTATTTAGTATGTTACCCGTTTTCGTGACCATGGTTTCACAACGGAGACCAACTCACTTGTACGGGTGGGCATTGATGATATTCGCCGTTTTCTGTCAACGGTGTCACGGAAGTTGTCCGGAGAAAGACTTGGAGAAAAGGGAAGAGGAGGCGAACGTAGTTTTGACTGGTACCGTTGAAGAAATCATGAACATGGACCCAGTGCACAATACATACTCGTGCAAGGTAAGCCTGACTGTCCTGACTTGAGTGGAGAGATTTATGTTGAGTGAGGTTGGCTACAAAGTAACGATAGTCTTGTCGAAAACGTTACAAAGTATTCAATGTTTCTGTTTCAGAAAGTAGGATACATGTAAGCCTAACTCCAAAGTGACACCTGTCAAATCATAGCCATTTGAATCAGTGCATCGGTCTTGGTAGGCCTTCGCATACAGTAGTTGAACAAAAAAGTAATAGCAATCTCAACCTTTTCAACAAGTGTTAACTATTTATTACATATTTATAGGCCAATAACCCCCCTTTGATACATAAAATACTATATCTGTTTTCCTAAGGGAAGCTCACGTGCACGATATATATTTTTWAAAAACTATCGTGATGTACATATTTGAGCTATATATAAGGCGTTACATTTGTTGGTCTTCAGAAGCTTGTTTTTTTATTTATTTACAGGCATGAAGTTGTATTTGACAATTGCCTTGTCATAGAGCACAACACTAAAGATCCGTATCCTATGTGTTCCTTTAAACTTTTTAACCATCAATTATATAGCTACTAGGCCTACTACTCAGCCACGTAATCATCACAAACATGCTGTGAACCACCTGCCATGCAAACCAGTAGCACTGGCCCGTGACCAACCTTGTTACTACAGTGCAGGTAGACGAACTGCAAACGGCATCCATTTGTATATTTATTTAACCAGGCAAGTCAGTTTAGAACAAGTTGTTATATACAATGACGGCCTACCCCGGCTAAACCCTCCCAAAACCCGGACGACGCTGTGCGCCGCCCTATGGGACTCCCAATCACGGTGTGTTGTGATATAGCCCGGCATCGAACCAGGGTCTGTAGTGACGCCTCTAGCACTGAGATGCAATGCCTTAGACCGCTGCGCCACTCGGGAGCCCTATAGTCAGTGGTCCATTTGTTTGATGATGAAAACGGTATGCATCTCTCTGTGAGCAATAAGCTACCTTTTTTTTGTTGAGAACATGACAAACCAATACATCGGTAGGATGAAGAAAATAATACAACTTTATTGTCCATTGTCAAATGGACATTCATCTTTTGCCGTCTTATGTTATTCCTAACTTCCCGGACACCACACACAAGAGGCTGAAAGCAGCACAGGGTCAGATACAGAGCAGTGCCCCTTTAGCAAATGAGGGATTACGTGCCTTGCTCAAGGGTACACGGACAGTAGGTTGCACCTGGGATTCTTAAACCATCAATCCTCCGGTTGCATTCCATTTAGTAATGTATAGTGTTGGCAGATAAAGAAATATTCCATTTAAATGGGTTCTGGAAAGGTTTGTTGTGCTGCATTAAGATTAAAAGGGCTGCAAACAAACACAGTTATCCCAATGTAGCCTAATGTTGAGGGATATACAGTAGTACATTCATACATTTGTGAAATCCGTGACCGTAGTTCTCACAGAACCCCATCCAGCCATTAACAACACTCCTCCACAAAGTCATTGATGAAATTCCTTTGGTCATTCATTGTTAAACCTTCTATTAAAACTGAGCTACACCAATCTAATCTCGGTCAAAAGACGTAAACCAGTGGCAGTCAGTTCTCGCCGAGCTCAGAAACCTGCTGGTTGGTTTAGGTTCCGTCGTCTCATGACTTGGGATGTAGAGGGAGTAGATTAGTGGTGTCACGTTTTCGGGTCGGTACCACTTACCACCAAATGAGACCGGCCCAAATGGAAACCTGTCCCATGAATATGAAATGTCTTCTGTTGCGAATACGGTTATGGTTTAGCAGATACAGTCCAGGAACGTATGTATTTATTCAACCATGGTACACTGATGTATACAATTTGTCCCTTTAAAGTTTTATTAAAATAAGTGCTTGGCAGAATAAGTGCTTGGATGCATATAAACATGAAATACCTGGAGTCCTGACTTAAATCTGTTTGTTAAACTACAATTGTTGTAAAATACTTTTGATATTAAATATATTTGCTTAAAGGTAGACTGCAAAATTGCATCATCATAAACAACATGGCAACTTTCCACTTGCATACATCATATCCTATTTATGATGATGTCACCTTGCGCAGTCTACCTTTAACTTGAAGTTACAGCCTGCATGTGAGGAGCCTCAGTAAATGAGTCTTTTTCCATGGCCTTGATAAAGGTGAGGGTATGGCGGTACCTGAAAGGCAAGACCATGGTCAACGGCGAGGTTCTTCTGGACGGCGGCAACAAGGTGATGATCGGCGGCTTCGGGGACCCTGTGATATGCGACAACCAGGTTGCCACTGGCGACACGCGCATTTTCTTTGTCAACCTGGCCCCGGAGTACATGTGGCCGGCACATAAGAACGAGCTGATGCTCAACTCCAGCCTGATGAGGATTACCCTGCGCAACCTGGAGGAGGTGGAGCACTGTGTGGACGGTAAGCTGCCATTGTGTTGTCTCCTCTCTCTCTCTCTCTGTCTCTCTCTCTCTCTCTGTCTGTTTTTCAGTCTCAACAGGACTGTATGGAATAGTCACCCCCCTCTCTGACCGGTTTGGGTTTTTGCTTTACCTTACCTAATGGTATTTCAATGTTTGTTTTTTAAATTGTAATAACTGAGTGTTGAAACTCGAAAAATGATGGCAATCGTCTGTTCTTACCGCCAGTAAGCCTTATATGCATGCAAGAGCTTCAGGTGCACACATACTTTTGTGCCATCAATTTTGCCTGTGAGGCAGTGCGGGTGCCAAAAGCACCTTAGAAATCAACACAAAGTGCTGCTCGTAAGAACTGTCATTAAATCCATTGAAAATACAGTACATGGTCATAAACCAGGTTTCATTCCAACCTTTTTATGCGAGTAAAGTGCATGCCGGATAAAAAATGTCATGAAAGGCCTGATGGAAAATTTTCGGTAAACTTTCCAAGTATCGATAAAACAAAATATGTTAGACAAGGTGGGATCTTTTTCTGTCGGTAAAATTAATTATGAGGAAAATGCCAGTGGAAAAGCTTTCATGTGCGAATATTGATATAATTACCATCATATTGAAGGTAACTTGGAGTCACGCGATGACATGTGTGGTCCTCCTACTATGACTCATCGGGAAAGCATGCAGTTTATTAGGTTACAGATTAAATAAATGATGAACTTCACAGGGTGGTGAAAGTGCAMGGTGATRAGCTTGATGCTCCTTTCCAACACATATTAAGGGTCTTATTCYGKTGACATGATGATCGATGCTTGGCTGCCGTTTGACAAGTAAAAATAATCTTGCTCTTTTTTCCATAATAATAATCTCATCATATAGGCTATATGTGCGCTCTAGCCAACAGCGTGCAGATAACGCTGTTGGCTAGGGTGCACATGCCAATACCAGAGTGTGCACACTCGCTATATAATGCAAAACATTTTTGTGAGAAAAACATTAATAGAGTTGAAAACATTGTTTTTATGCAGATTTTAGAATATAGAATATTGGATGGAAATCTAGCTATAGAGGAGAATCATTATTCTGATAAAGGAAAAGTGACTTTTTCACACACAAAAAATATACACTGTGGAAAGGATAATAAATTAGGATTTTTGGGGGGGGGGGGGGTTTGTTTGTTTTATACTAAGGTTGGGCGCAATCCAGATTTTCATATTGTCATACCGTCCTTCATACGTCCCAGGATTTACGGTATTACCAGCTTAGTATACAAGGGGGCGCCAAATAAACTACAAAAAAAGGCCATTGGGGGTCAAACAAAATTAGCACAAGTAATAGCGAATTTCCATGGAGGTTGCTAGCTAAATATGCTAATGAGCGCAAAGAATGGCAATCTAGCTCATAAAGTTATACATATAGGAGCTACCGAATGCCATTTTTGGTGAGTTTGGACATTTAAAAGTGAATGTGAACGAGAGACATTGTGGAAATGAACAAAGTTTTGACACATGCTTATCTGAAGGAAAAACAGTGCTGGCACTGGAGCAGCATGTGTACATGCTATGTCTGTGAGGAGTCTGGAGTCATTAGGGCAATGGGCTTGACTACTCAGAGAAGATGGGAGTGTAGCAGACTGGCCAAGAACGGAGAGGAGAAAACACGCAAGGCATTCAAAAGATAGCAGTGGCAGATGTACAGATAACTCATCCAAAGGGCTTTGACTTCTCAAACACGGCAGAAAACTCAATATGATGCCCCGTCAGCTTATTCATTCAGCCACTTACTTAGATAACTAGCAAGTTAAGCTTAGTTGTCGCGTTAACATATAATTCTTAATTTTTCACGCAGGAAAAAAGTTCAAAGGCATAAGAAATATCTTGCTGCTTTTTTTAAACGAAGATCTGAAATGCTTCTTATTGTAATTGTAATTTCCGCTCTGCATCAGACACATTTTGTGCTTCAGTTGCACTTCTCCACTTGGATGAGAATTCATGAACGGGCATTCAACCAGCAGACAATGCTCTGACTGATGTGTAGCTACTTTTTTCCAGTACTTTCCGCGGTGTAGCCTGCCTGCTTTTCTCTGGTAAAATGCAATTTTAACTTTAAGCAAAATATTAGGAAATGTTGCTGGCTACATTCTTTCTATGAAAAACATTAGAAATATGATGGCCATGTATAGTTTTTGCAAAAAATACCTTTACTTTTACTCGTGTGGCTGTCAGCCAAATAGCGTTGCACTTCTGTTGTCATCTGATGAAAATGCTGACTTTCAATATTTACTGAACAAAAATATAAACGCAACATGTAAAGTGTTCGCTCCATGTTTCATATGCTGAAATAAAAGATCCCAGATATGTTCCATACACACAAAAAGCTTATTTCTCTCAAATGTGCACAAATTTGTTTACATCGCTGTTAGTGAGCATTTCTCCTTTGCCAAGATAATCCATCCAACCGATAGGTGTGGCATATCAAGAAGCTGATTAAACAGCATGATCATTACACAGGTGCACCTTGTGCTGGGGACAATAAAAGGCCAATCTAAAATGGGAAGTTTTATCACACAACACAATGCCACAGATGTCTCAAATTCTGGGGTGTGTGCAATTGGCATGCTGACTGCAGGAATGTCCACCAGAGCGATTGCCTTAAAATTGAATGTTCATTTCTTCTTCACCTGCACGATCGTCTGAGACCAGATTATTTTAAGGTTAGTCTGATAGAGTAGTACGGGGCAGTCACTTTGTAAAGATAGGCATCACACTCCCTGCATCACAAGTAAATGGTATCTGAAATATCATAGCTGTAGGGTTACACCCATGACTGTTTCCCAGCACTCAGACAAATGGGGACACCTGAGTCCTCTAAGCAGGTTAGTTGTCATGGTGAAGCTGCTGCGGCCCTTCTCAGGTTAATCGTCTCTCTCTAGGAGGTGGGGGTGTCCCCTTTGATATACACCTTCAGGGACAGTAACTGACCTCCCTGAGGCTTGACCAGTAACCTTTCACCGTTGTCAGGGGGACGTTTTATGAAGTCAGAAGGGAGCTCCTAAAGTCGTTTTACACATAACCCAGAGCTTTGAGGTATTTACTGGGGACTGCGTTTCTCACACTCTTTTAGCAATTGACAGTTATGTTCACACCTCTGTTAATGGCAAAGCCTTGGCACCATAAAGAGACAGCCTGGCGTTTTCTAATTTGACCTAAACAGAGGCAGAGTCAGGAGCAGGAGGAAGCGGACGTGGAGAATGAATGAATAGATCAGACTTGTCTGTGCTTGAGAACATGCAATCATAAAAATAGTTATTGGAGGAGCTTCCTGAGTTTGGGAAGAAAAGGAGACAAGTAATCCATTTTAGCCAGCTGCAGCTCTAGATACTGAAAACTTCCCCAGTGCAATGAGAGATATTGAGAGCTGTCGCTCCTTTTGGCACTTTTTTGTAAAGAAACCATTTGTCAGGCRCTATAAGAAGACCCATACCCGTGACTAATAAGTCCTAACATCTGCCGTGACTATGCCCATCTCTGCCCTCTTTGCCAGCAAACAGGGCTTGTTGCTGTTYGGCTTCTGCTGGCGCTTGACGATGTTGGCAGCTGGTCAAAAGTTAGAATCCATGGCCTCCATATACAGGCCTCAAAAACGGCCAAATCATTCATGATGGCAGGTGATTCCAATGGTCGCAGGTTGTTTGCAGTGTTTGGTAGAATTTGGCACAAATAACATTTTATCTTTCCAGGCACGACACACTGTACTGCTAACATTTTTTCTTCCCTCTTTTCTTCTTTTTTCAAATTCGCCTTTCTTGTTGCGAAGAGAGGAGTTTCTTGGTTCTAGCAACTACTGTCTAGTTGCTAGATGCCTTGGGTTTGAAGAGGTTCTTAGCATGGCCAATTTAGCGGAGCAACATATTTCACATAACTGGCTTAGAGGGCCAAGGGATATGCATTAGGAAATGCACTTGGTCCTGTTTCGTTTCAATGAAACCTTATGAAACTTTTCAAACTGTATTCAAGTGAATTTGCATTGTATTTGTTTCATTGCTGTACAATTATTTCACTCAGTCTTTATAGGACAAGGTAAAAAAAGAAATCTTGTAGGGCATAATAGCGATCCACGTCTTTCTTGAGGTTAGACACAAATCTGTATATATATATTTTTTTGCGGGCCATATTTCACCCAAGGGATTATTTGGCATTCCTCCATCTGATGAAGAGTGAGCTCTGAGGCTTCAATCCAGTGCAACGTTTTAATTAAGACAGTCAAGTCGGATCACATCCTCTGTGTGCAGCCAACCACCATCCAAGAGACTGAGGATGTTAGTACCTCCGGACAAGACTCTACCTGTCGCTGCGCTCCACTCCTTTCTCCCCATTCTTGACATTTCCACAGCTAGGAGAGACCCAGGAATGCCTGGCRGAGCTAGGTGGGGAGGAACATTGTCAAAAAGTGGAGGAAAAAGAGTCTTTGTGTAAGATGCATGGGAGGGAGGAGGAAGGATRAGTGAGGATGAAAGGGGAAGAGCGAGAGGGAGAAGGAGAGAGAGACCGTGAGGAAATTCTTTGTTCAGGTGTGGACTTGGAATGCTGGTGATGTGTGTTTTTCTTGGCATCTCACGGTCAGGAAGTGCGACCAATGCTCCATGGCATAGATAGATGCCTAGAGGCATCATGTTTCGTCCTATCACTCCCCAGAGCTTTAGTGCGGCGGTACAGGCCACTTCAAAACCTCGCACGGGATCACTTGGGCAATGCTTTAGTCTCACTAAGAGCAGCCTTCCCCCCAAAAGGAATCTTTACAAGACCTCACTAAACACCCGGACACGGAGTTTCTAAACCCAGAGGCGCAACATCGCGAGACTTCCGGGAACGCTTGCGAAGCAGACCAGGCCGAGGTTTGGGGTTTGAGAAGCCAATGAGAGAAGTGAAACATTCTTCCTTAGTTGTTTATCTTCTCGACTTATAAAGACACAACCTAGATTTGAGCCAATGTCTTAAGTAGTTGACATGTTATTACTCCAACCTTGTGAAAGTGACAAACTGACATGTTTTCATTTTCATCAAAAACAACTTCATATCGAAGTTGTAACTTTGATTTGATGGCCTGCACATCAAACGACCGTTAGACCTGATGACGTGTTTCTGCGCATGAGCTTAGCTAGCCAACGTCGCCATGACATCGCCTACAAGCATGATCAGGGATTTCTATTGGAGAAGCAGTTTCTGCCTATCTTCATACTGTGCTGTCTTTGACCCGGCACTCTAAAAACACAGCTCCATATTTGTCRCCGTTCAAAGCGAGCTGACTCGCTCCCAACGTGTTATCTCTGTTCACACGRCTCTCTCAAAGGCAATTCAGAGACTAAATGAAGAACTGAAAAGGGGAAAATGCACCACTTCTGACTGGGACACACATCCCCTTCACATTGTTGACGTTTACCTTGCAGAAGCTGATAAGCGAAGCCTACATCTTCCTCTCCCAATGTTTGCACCTCGAGCGACAACTATTCAGTGAAATGTTAGCATATTCAATTGTTCGCCACGCACCGAGTTGTCAGATAATGTGTCAAAATCAAGCAGAGCCATTTGCATGGCTTTGGAAAAACACAATGAGACTGCTGTCTGAAATTGTATGGCGGGATACAAGATTTAACCGGATGCCTGAGGGCTTCATTTTCTGAGAATTGAGAAAATATGAATTGTTACTGTTTGTTGTCTTTTTTTTTTTTTTTCTCTGCTGTGTTACTGACAGAGGGGAGAGAGAGAGAAACCGTGAGGGGAAAGGACATGGATGGAGGCGAGGGGAGGGAGAGGAAGCCCACTTGATGGAGAGGTGTTGAGCGTACAGGGAGATGCTATCTGTCCCAGTCTGTTTATCAGCTGCTTTTGTTTCAACTTCACTTGATGCCAGTAACGTCATTCCTTCAAGGCTCTGTCAGAGGAGAACAACAAAGGGCTGTTTCTTCTTCTCTTTTCTTTCTTTTTTTGTTCCATCCTCTTCTCGCTCTCTCAAGGAGGTGACATGCCAGTCAATGGCCACACGGGTGAAGCTGTGATGCTGTTTCTGGTCAGTGTGACTTTCTGTCCACCCGTACTAATATAAGTGCTTTGCTCAGTTAAATATCTGCTACAGGTGTCGGCCAGGAATTGTCGGTGGATCCCTAGTTGTCTATGGTCAGTGTACAGTCGCGTAAAGCTTGTCTGATATGTGTATAGCATTAAGGGCTGAGCAGTATGGGGTTGGTTTGCTAAGCCTGGAGTGCGATGGGGATCCTGATTTTCYGGCAGGTGGTCTGACTTAATGACGGGCCTGCAGACAGTCCTGTGGAATGCTTCTCTGGGTGGGTGGGATGTGGGATAACTGTTTAAGGCCTCTACATCCCATTCTCCCTACCTTCACCCCCCTTAGCATTCCTTCAGGCAAGCCGCCCCCCCCCCCCCCCTCCCACTAGATCTGCTACGGTAATGAATAACTGATATGAAATTGAACATCTCTTTGTTTGTTAAATTGGTCTTTACAAGGAGCGAGCATTTGTGATTTTCACATGCAGGGCTCATCCTTACTAAATGAAGTTACGTTGGATCCCTGTTGAGTGAGTCCCAATTTTAAAGGACAATGCCAGTCTTGTCGCATCTAGTGCCAGATTTGTTTATTTTGAGATGGTCTGGATTATTTTGTCTGTGAGGTCAGTCCTTAGCTACTAATCAGTGACTCTCAGGAATGCTTGCCCCATTTCTAATTCAGTGTTAATAGAAAACAAATAGTTAACAATACCAGAGTAGACCACCAATCACCACTTTTCTTCCTTATTCTGCACAGATTAGAAGCCCTGTTCTATGTCATCGTAGCTATGTAGGTTTTATCTATGTCCCAAAGAGGAGGCGTAGGGGGCATTTGACAAACCGAAAGAAGTGTGAGAGAATAGTCCTAGACCCAGACAGTCCCACCCAGAAGACTGAGAGAGCAGTGAGGTCTTGTGCCTTTCTTTATCCCAATCTACTGGCCATACAAGCTCCCCTTTGTGTTCAGAGAGTCATGGGAAGTCATGTACCCGAGCAGGGTGACTCGAAGGATTGGACTTTTCTCAGGATACTTCGATGTCTGTGGGTTTGCGTCCCTGGGTGTGTGCGCCTGTGCATGTCTGTATGTGCGTATAACAGTGTTGTAGTACTCGAGACCGGACTTTTGTACTTGGTCTTGACTTGGTCTCGGATAGTGAGGACTCGTCATTTCTTACCGAGGCCAGCGGAGTAAAAAAACTCATAATCATCAGCTTCTATTCAGTCAGCGTGTAAAAACGCTTCTCCAGCCAAATATATCCACTCCTTTCTTGAAACATTAATATCTTAACAGCCTTTATATCTATTATAGACAGGTTAGTACAGTGGTGAACCAAAGGCCTTCAGTGTGTGACAGGTTAGTACAGTGGTGAACCTATAGACCTTCAGTGGTGAACCTATAGGCCTTCAGTGTGTGACACGGTACTATGCTAGTGAACAAGAGTGAAGACCTAGGTTCTGACTGTACTATGCCTAGTGAACAGAGTGACAACCAGGGTCTGACTAGTACTATGCTAGAACAGGAGTGACAGGACCTATGGGTTGTCTGGACTGTACTATTGCTAGTGAACAGAGTGACAGCCTAGGGTGTGACCGACAGCTAGAAACAGAGTGACAGTACACTATCGGTGTCTGAACTGTCTATGCCAGTGAACTAGAGTGAACAGACCTATGTGTCTGACTGCTACTATGCTAGTGACTAGTAGTTGACATATATATATGGTGTGACTGTACTATGCTAGTGAACAGAGTGACAGCAGCCTGTGGTCTGACTGTACTATGCTAGTTGAAATCAGAGTGCGACCTTATGTGTTGACGTATCTATGCTAGTGATTCAGAGTGACATTGAGTGTACTGTACTATGCTTAGTGAACAGAGTTGACAGACCCTATGGGTGTCTGACTGTACTATGCTGAGAACAGAGTGACAGACCTATGGTGTCTGACTGTACTATGCTAGTGAACAAGGGACTAGACCTATGATGCGACTGTACTATGCTAGTGAAGCAGAGTGACTAAACCTAATGGTGTCGCGTGACTGTTACTATGCTAGGTAACAGATGGACAGACCTATTGTGCTGACTGTTATCCTAGCTAGTGTAACAGAGTGACAGAACCTATGGTGTTGATCTGTACTTGTATGATCAGAGGAATAGATAGGTCAGATATGCTAGTGAACCATGAACCTTATGGTTGTCTCTGACTGTACTATGCTTAGTGAACAGAAGTGGACAGACCTTATGGTGTCTGACTGTACTATGCTATGTGACCAGGAGTGACAGACCTATGGTGGTCTTGACTGTACTATGCTAGTGAACAGAGTGTACAGGTACCTAGGGTGTCTGAACTGTACTATGCTTAGTGAACAGAGTGACCAGACCTATGGTGTTCTGTAACTGTATATGCCTTAGTGAACAGAGTGCGACTCATGGGGATACCTAATGTGTTGACGTCGACATGTGTCGATGAACTATATTAGTGAAACAGAGTGACAGACTCTATCGTGTCTGGACCTGTACTGATGCTAGTGACAGAGTGGACAGGAACCTAGTGGTGTCTAATGTACTAGCTAGTTGAACAAGTGACATAATTTATTGGTGTCTGACTGTACTATTTGCTCAGTGAACGAGAGTGACAGACCTAGGGTGGTCTGACTGTACTAATGCTAGTGAACAGAGTGACAGACTAGGGTGTCTGGAACTGTACTATGCTAGTGAACAGAGTTGACAGACCTAGGTGTCTGACTGTACTATGCTAGTGAACAGAGTGACAGACCCATTATGGTGGTCTGACTGTACTATACTGTGAACAGAAGTGACAGTACCTATTGTGTCTGACTGTACTATTGCTAGTGAACAGGGTGACAGACCATATGGTGTCTGACTGTACTTGCTAGTGAACAGAGGGACAGACCTAGGTGGTGTCTTGACCTGTACTTGCTAGGAACAGAGTGACAGACTATGGTTGTCTGACTGTACTATGCTAGGGAAACAGAAGTGACAGATCATAATGGGTGGTCTGACTGCACTATATTAGTGAACAGAGTGACAGACCTATATCTGTGTCTGACTGTACTATGCTAGTGAACAGAAGGACAAGACCTATGTGTCTGATGTGTACTATGGCCAGGAACAGAGTGGACATTTTTATGTGTCTGACTGTACTTATGCTTAGTGAACAGAGGTGACAGACCTAGGGGGTGTCTGAACTGTACTATGACTAGTGAACAGAAGTGACCAGAACCTATTGGTGTCTGACTGTACTATGTAGTGGAACAGTAAGTGACAGACCTAGGGTGTCTCTGACTGTACCTTATGCTAGTGAACAGAGTGACAGACTTAGGGTGTCTGCTGTACTATGCTACGGAACAGAGTGACAGACTAGGGGTCTGGACTGTCACTATGCTAGGAACGAAGTGACAGACCAGGGTGTCTGACTTTGTAACTATGCTAGTTGAAAGCAGAGTGGACAGACCGGGGATTGAGGCAGGCCAAGTCAAGACATGAGACTATACGTACCTTATGGTGTCTGACTGTCCTATTGCCTAGTGACACAGAGTGACCAGACCTAGGGTGTCTGACTTAACTGATGGCTAGTAGAACAGGCAGTGACAGACCTTAGGGGTGTTCTGACTTGTACTATCTAGTGAACACAGTAGTGACAGACCTATGGTTGTTCTGAACTGACTATGCCTAGTTAGCAGAGTGATCAGACCTAGGGTGTCTGACTGCTTTAACTAATGCTACAGTGAACAGAGTGACAGGACCTATGGTGTCCTGACCTGTACTATGCCTATGTGGAACATGAGTTGACAGAACCATATGGTGTCCTGACTGTACTATGCTAGTGAACAGAGTGCAGACCTATTGGTGTTCCTGACGTATATGCTAGTGAAAAGACAGTGTGACAGAGACCTAAGGGTGTCTGACCGTATAGTGGATCTCTATTGAGACATCAATTCCATCAGTGATTCATATCATTAACCAAACAGACCAGAGTCTACGGGTAGCGGCAGTGGGTTCATGGGTGGAAGGGTGAAGTGGTCCCCATCCTTCTCTTCTCTCCTCTCTTTCACTCTCCCTTCCTGTCTTTCCACTGGATTGTTTCAATTTGCAGGCCTTCATCGCTATTCCTGGCAGGCACTGGCCCTCCCACAATTATTTATTACAAATCTAAAAGTATATATATCGGAGACTCGGGGGTAAGCTGGCAAACAGGTAAGATCTCTCTGCCTTTGTCAGTAATTTGTTGCTCGCCCTCCAATACTCATTATCTTCTTCAGTGGGCCTGTAAGTCCGCCTATGCCTTCTCTACACTCGCTTCACTGCGGAAAGACACATTCACACATTATACGCCAGTGGTGTGTTTTGAGACAAAATAAAGCGAGTCCGATTCATGACCCAAGACCGGAGACAATCGAAGTCGAGTCCAAGACCGAGACCCGTAGAGGGGGGGCGAGGCCGAGTTCAAAGACGGAGATCGGGGGGGGGGGAGAGGCCGAGAGTCAAGGACTGAGGGGCCCCCCCCCGGGAGGGGGGCGAGGCAGAGTCAACGACTGAGACCGGAGGGGGGGGGGCGAGAGCGCCGGTCAAGACTGAGGCCGGGGAGGTGGGGCGGGTAGGCGAGGTCAAGACTGAGGGCCGGGGGGGGGGGGGCGAGGCCGAGTCAAGACTGAGGGCCGGGAGGGGGCGAGCGCCGAGTTTCAAGACTGAGGCGGGCAGGGGGGGCGAGATACCGAGTCAAGACGTGAGGCCTGGGAGGGGGGTGGGCGAGGCGATCCAAGACTGAGGCCCGGGAGGGGGGCGGAGGCCGAGTCAAGACCTGAGGCCGGCGAGGGGGGCGAGGCCGAGTCAAGACTGAGACCGGGATGGGGGCAAAGAGGCCGAAGATCAAGACTGAGACGGACGGGGCGACAAGGAGTCGAGACGAGTCGAAAAACCAAGACCAGAAAAATAGAGTTCACCACTGTACTAACCTGTCACAACACTGAAGACCTATAGGTTCACCACTGCACTAACCTGTCACACACTGAAGACCTATAGGTTCACCACTGTACTAAGCTGTCACACACTGAAGGACCTATAGGTTCACCACTGTACTAACCTGTCACACACTGAAGGCCTATAGGTTCACCACTGTACTAACCTGTCAACACACTGAAGACCTATAGGTTCACCACTGTACTAACCTGTCACACACTGAAGGCCTATAGGTTCACCACTGTACTACCTGTCACACACTGAAGGCCTATTAGGTTCACCACTGTACTAACCTGTCAACACTGAAGACCTTATAGGTTCACCACTGTTACAAAACCTGTTCACACACTGAAGGCCTATAGGTTCACCACTGTACTAACCTGTCACACACTGAGACCTATAGGTTTCTCCACTGTACTAACCTGTCACACATTGAAGCCTATAGGTTCACACACTGTACTAACCTGTCACACACTGAAGACCTATAGGTTCACCACTGTACTAACCTGTCACACACTGAGACCTATAGGTTCACTACTGTACTAACCTGTCACACTGAAGACCTATAGGTTCACCACTGTACTAACCTGTCACACACTGAAGGCCTATAGGTTCACCACTGTACTAACCTGTCACACACTGAAGGTCTATAGTTCACCACTGTACTAACCTGTCACACACCTGAAGGCCTATAGGTTCACCACTGTACTAACCTGTCACACACTGAAGGCCTATAGGTTCACCCCACTGTACTAACCTGTCACACACTGAAGGCCTATAGGTTCACCACTGTACTAACCTGTCACCATTACGAAGACCTATAGGTTCACCACTGTACTAACCTGTCACAACTGAAGGCTATAGGTTCATCACTGTTACTAACCTGTCAACACACTGAAGACCTATAGGTTCACCACTGTACTAACCTGTCACATACTGAAGACCTATAGGTTCACCCACTGTACTAACCTGTCACACTGAAGGCCTATAGGTTCATCACTGTACTAACCTGTCACACACTGAAGGCCTATAGGTTCACACTGTACTAACCTGTCACACTGAAGACCTATAGGTTCACCCACTGTACTAACCTGTCCACACTGAAGGTCCTATAGGTTCACCACTGTACTAACCTGTCACACTGAAGTATAGGTTCCCACTGATAACCTGTACACACTGAAGGCCTTATAGGTTCACCACTGTACTAACCTGTCACACTGAAGGCCTATAGGTTCGCCACTGTACACACTGAGACCTATAGGTTCCACTTACTAACCTGTCACCACTGAAGGCCTATAGGTTCACCACTGTACTAACCTGTCACACACTGAAGACCTATAGGTTTCACCACTGTACTAACCTTGTCACACACTGAAGGCCTATAGGTTCACCACTGTACTAACCTTGTCACACACTGTAAGACCTATAGGGTTCCCACTGTACTAACCTGTCACACTGAAGACCTATAGGTTCACCACTGTACTAACCTGTCACACTGAAGGCCTATTAGGTTCACCACGTACTAACCTGTCACACCCCCCTCACTGAAGACCTATAGGGTCACCACTGTACTAACCTGTTCAACTGAAGCCTATAGCTGTCACCACTGTACTAACCTGTCACACTGAAGGCCTATAGGTTCACCACTGTACTAACCTGTCACACTGAACCTATAGGTTCACCACTGTACTAACCTGTCACACACTGCCAAGAGCCTATAGGTTCACCACTGTACTAACCTGTCACACCACTGAAGACCTATAGGTTCACCACTGTACTAACCTGTCCACACTGAAGGCCTATAGGTTTCAACCACTGTACTAACCTGTCACACACTGAAGGCCTATAGTTTCACCACTGTACTAACCTGTCACACTGAAGGCCTATAGGTTCACCACTGTACATAACCTGTCACACACTGAAGACCTATAGGTTCACCACTGTACTAACCTGTCACATACTGAAGGCCTATAGGTTCACCACTGTACTAACCTGTCACACACTGAAGACCTATAGTTTCACACTGTAACTAACCTGTCACACACTGAAGACCTATAGGTTCACCACTGTACTAACCTGTCACACACTGAACACCTATAGGTTCACCACTGTACTAACCTGTCACACACTGAAGCCTATAGGTTCACCACTGTTACTAACCTGTCACACACTGAAGACCTATAGGTTCACCACTGTACTAACTGTCACACACTGAAGACCTATAGGTTTCACACTGACTAACCTGTCACACTGAAGGCCTATAGTTCACCACTGTACTAACCTGTCACACTGAAGGCCTATAGGTTCGCCCACTTGTCACACACTGAAGACCTATAGGTTCACCACTGTTACTAACCTGTCACACACTGAAGGCCTATAGGTTCACCACTGTACTAACCTGTCACACACTGAACCTATAGGTTCACCACTGTACTAACCTGTACACACTGAAGGCCTATAGGTTCACCACTGTACTAACCTGTCACACCACTGAAGACCTATAGGTTCACCACTGTACTAACCTGTCACACACTGAAGACCCTATAGGTTCATCACTGTACTAACCTGTCACACTGAAGGTCTATAGGTTCGCCACTGAAGGCCTATAGGTTCGCCACTGAGGCCTATAGGTTTCACCACTGTACTAACCTGTCACACCATTGAAGGCCTATAGGTTCACCACTGTACTAAACCTGTCACACTGAAGTCTATAGGTTCGCCACTGAAGGCCTATGTTCACCACTGAAGGCCTATAGGTTCACCATGAGGTCATAGGTTCGCCACTGTGAAGGCCTATAGGTTCACCACTGAAGGCTTATAGGTTCACCACTGAAGGCCTTATAGGTTCACCACTGAAGGCCTTTAGGTTACCACTAAGGCTTATGGTTCGCCACTGAAAGCTATAGGTTCACCACTGAAGGCCTATAGGTCACCACTGAAGGCCTTAGGTTCACCACTGAAGGCTTATAGGTTCACCACTGAAGGCCTTTAGGTTCACCACTGAAGGCCTTTAGGTTCACCACTGAAGCTTATAGTTCGCCACTGAAGGCCTATAGGTTCACCACGAAGGCTTATAGGTTCACCACTGAAGGCCTATAGGTTCGCCACTGAAGGCCTATTAGGTTCGCCCACTGAAGGCCTATAGGTTCGCCACTGAAGGTCTATAGGGTTCCCCACTGAATGACCTATAGGTCACCACTGTACTAACCTGTCACACACTGAAGGCCCTATAGGTTCACCACTGTACTAACCTGTCACACACTGAAGACCTATAGGTTCACACTGTACTAACCTGTC
>NW_019942542.1:109093-142629 GCF_002910315.2 Salvelinus sp. IW2-2015 | reverse complement strand
TAGTGTGTTGATGGTTTGGYGGTTATCTCTAGTTAGACAAGACGTTCTAATCAAGTCTGACCAGACCAGACGTTTCTTCCCTTTGTTTGGTGATCCAGTCAAGTCCTGTCTTAGGGCTGTATAGTCAAGAGGTCAACCATCTCAGACACTTCTCCTGGACTATCTTCTTTTTTTCCCATCCTTCTCACTAATGAAACCTCATCTGACTCACTGGTTACTTATTAGGCCATCTGAATATCTCAATCTGGGCACCGTGATGTTGACAGACAGCTGGACTCCTGAAGGGGTGGGTGTGTGTGTGTGTGTGTGTGTGTGTGTGTGTGTGTGTGTGTGTGTGTGTGTGTGTGTCCAAGTTCAATTATGAGGCCAAGACACATTATTATAACTAACTAGCCAGATAATAGATAAGAAGAGACATGATTACCTTCTCTCATCCATAGAATGACTTCCATTTGACAAGTTAATTAGAATAGGAGCAGGGTTGTGATTGTGTTTCCTCCAGGGTCTCAGGTAGACGTACAGGTTATCAGATGAGGGGACAAGCCTAGTTCACTGTTGTCTGTCGCCTTCACACACACACACACACACACACAGAACCGCACACACATGGAAGCACAAACACGAAAGCCCACACACACACAGTATACCCCCCCCACACACACACATTCAGCGTTGAGAGTGAAAAAAAAATATGCAGAGACAGCTGCAATCACCACCTTGTTTATGTTGGGGAGAGAGAAAAAAAATGACAGGCTTATTTGTGGGCTCACTGAGCCTCCCTGTCATGTTATATGTTGTGAACAAGACAAGAAAAAGAGGCCAATTTCTAGACTAGAGGAATAGGAGCAAGTGGAGCTCCTCTGTTCTGACTAAGTACCACACTAATTCAGGGGAACACAAGCTCAGGCAGCCCAATTCAGATTTTTTTTCACTCATTTGTTTTGTGGCCAATCACATCAGATCTTTTCACATCAGATCTTTTCCACTAAGTGGAAAAAATATCAGAATTGGGCTGCCTGTCTAAACGCAGCATTAGTGTCATAGAATAGAACCAACTCTTTATCTGTATAGTAACTGACTCTGGATCAGTATCCTCTTATAAATGGTGTTCTGTGGCACTGGAAGAGATGATCCAAGATCATCGTATGTATGGCGCTAACCAATGTGTTTAGGCCTGAAGGGCATTTGATTGTTCAGTCATCCAAGGCAATGATGTCATATAATGTTACCCATGACAGCATGATAACCCAGGTCTTCTGGACTACCTCATTATTCCACAGAAGATTATTTATTTGGTTTCCAAAAATCGATTTAGGCTCTAATTTTACATCAGTATTTCTCCATTCCCTACTCTCTGTCTCTGTTTACAGGGCAGTAAAGTGCCACAAAACAGGAACTAAATACGTAAGAGAAATTGAGTAAATAATTCCAAACAATTACTTCTGTCAGCACTATGTCAGACCCGGTCTGTTTAATTACCTGTGAAATGTTGTCCTATTTACTTTTCAAAAAGGCATTCAAAATACAAGCGTGCACATGCTTATGGAAGCATGTCAGTCACTGACAGTCACTCAATTAGCCCATGCCAGCAAAATCTTTTTAAATTGGTAAGTTAGTCTAGCCAGCTATTTAAACTTGTAGTAATTATAGCCGAATTATGAAGCCCAAATGCCCAGGGGCCCTGACTTCCAAGGGGCCCCCATTGATTTTGTTAGTCACTCTCAGATATCATATTAACATGGCATTTGTCATGGAAAAAAAGTGTAACATTTCAAGAAATTAGCTTTAAAAAAGTTCTCACAAATTTCTCTCACGTGGCAAAATGTGTAGAATTGCAGTACACTTTTCTCCCCGCCGTCAAGAGGGCAGTCACTAAAATGTTTTGCCGCAAAGTTGGCAAAACCAAATTTTGCTTAAGGCCTCCAGGAGGCCATGGCCTCTCACCTGCTCAGGTGAGAATTCTCACCTGCTCATCAGTGCAGTAACCCCCCTACAGGATTCCAAACCACTGGGGGGTGTGTAACATTTCACTTGGTCCTTGAGAGAGGAGGCCCCTTCATAGAAATATTAAACAAGCACATTTTTCCGCCACATGATTGTTTGYGTGTCTGTGTGTATATGTGTGTGTGATTTTACGATGTGCGTGTCATGAATAAAAGATCGACCCCCAGCTCTTCTCTCAGCAGAACGTCAGCATTCTTTACACAGAATACACACTCAGCAGAGGACACATAGGACACACGCACACACACTAGACACAACACGTGTACGCTAATTCACATACATTATGGAGAAGTTTAAAAGGCCATGCCTGTGCATGTGACTTTCCCCACTGTCCCTTTAGGGTAGATATCTATCTATCTCAGCTGTCAATCACAGCCCTTCGGTTTTAGCCCAATCAGTGGGCTTGGACAAGCATGTGGACACTGCACCTGTCCATTCTAGCTCAGAGTTTTATTGAGGTCGCAAGAAGAGGACACAAGTTTGTCTGGCGACAAAGTTAACTATTTACTCTAGGAACATTGTGCATGCATCCATAAAGTGAGTTGTGGATTTACTGTTGGGCAGGAGCAGATTGGCAATCTGGCAAATCTGGAAAATGCCAGATGAGCTGGACCATTTTCTTGTTGGATGGGCTGGTCGAAATCGACACACATAAATGGGCCTGTTAAGATTTTTGCTCAATTTCTCTGTTATACTAATCTATAATGGCTGATCAGTGGGAAACGCAGGCCCCCCTACCAAGATGGGCCGGCCGTTGCCCACTGATCAGTTTCCTGATCGGTTTCCTGATAGGCTGAGCTGAGGTCACGCAAACACACATTCAAAGTCAAATTTGGCATCCCCAAAGAGACCTGCTCCAACTCTGTCGTTAGTTAGACAGCCAAGATCATGGATCGTAAAAAACGTAAAGGGTGCCTATAAACGTAGAAAGAGCACATTCTACATTGTCACCTCACTCAAAACATCCTATTTTTGTGCATCTAAAACCATGATTTAGTCAAACAGTAAAGTGCATTATCTTCATGATTCCTGTAATGAAGGTGTGTGCCCTCCCTCTGTGCCTGTTTTGCTGGGGCCTGTTGCTGTAATGAGCGAGACACTATGCTCTCCCTTCATGGAGAGACTACTAGAGAGAAAAATGTGTTCTGATCATATAACATTTCAAAATGCAGTTGCACAGCTTTGGAAGCTTCATTCCCTTGTCAATGTCGAAGAGAGGAGGTTCTCAGCTTTCTGTAAGTATCATTTTTTATTTCTCACCTCTCAATATTCTGCTCAATAGCAGTTAAGTTACAACCACAAAATTTGATATGGCGCAAAATGCGTACCGGCCGTTGTGAGGGCATAGGCCTATAGGTCTCATGGGTAGTAGCCTACAACTGCAACATTTATTTAGAACATTACACTTACTGTTGGATGAATACATGGCTATTAGCAGTGGGTATTATATTTAGAGTGAATGATCTAGTTAATGTGTTTTGAGTTTCCAATTCCTCAGGTGTTAGTTCTAATAGCATAGGCTATTATAAAGATGTATGTTATTCCTCTCTATTGAATAAAAATATATCAGGACAGTAAAATATAGCAACTATAGTCCAATTGGCAACCCAAAATTCATGACAATCACTGGATTAGGTTGCACAAAATATCTTGAGTCATGCATTTCTTCTTGGATGTGTTAGATTAAACACCTTTTTTCTAGAATAGTCTATTTACATTCTTAATAAAGCACTATGAATGACTTTATAAAATGATTACTCATGATTGGGTCTGAGGCTGTTGCCACCAACTGTAAAAGTGGCACCAGGGGAAAATGTTAGTCTGGAGCCCTGTAATAGTAATTAACACTTAGGGTAGGTGTTGATTCAGGGGAACACATATGACAGGCACTAATTTCCAATATAGCCTCGTTAACTTGGCTTTTATAAAGTATAAGGCTTTTGCAGACAGACAGACAGAGAGAGAAGAAGAAGATGCAGAGAGGGACAGCAGAGAACATGCTGAGACAGATAGACAGCACAACAGGGAGGTGAACAAAATGGCTAGAGTGGAGGCACAGTTATAGTGGTGAGTTGTATCCAGTGGGGTTTTTACATATTGTATTTTTTTTAAGGGAGTGGCTGTGGATCTGACTTTTTCAGGATCACATTTGGCACATGTGCATATTGTCATGCCTGTCCTGTGAGGATCACAATGGGTCAGATCAGCTTGGCAATGGTTTAACAATAACCAAGCCTCTCTCTCTCCCACAGAGGGGGGGGGGGGGGGGGGGGTGCTGCTGGAAGTCGACAGTTCACACCCTGTTGTAAATTACAGAAGAAAGAGCCTTTGTTCCCCACCTCCAGTAAATCCACCAGAGGAATGTCTTTGTTATCAGGCTTTTCCGCCAAAACTATAACACGTTCATGGGGAATCCAGCCAGGACGAGTTGTGCTAGCTCTGCGCTCGAGACCGCCAGTGCGCCTCCACGGCCCAGTGTATACGATGCTCGGCTAAGGAAAAGGCCGATGGCATGTCTCCCCAGCCTGGTGAGTCCTGTGCCTGTGCTAAGCCATAACCCTCCTGCATGTCTCCCCAGCCGTGAGTCCTGTGCCTGCTGCCAGAGACCAGGCTCCTGTGTGCTCTCCCACTCCAGTGATGAACATGGCAAGAAAGCCTCCAGTGATGATCCAGGGCACGAAGCCTCCAGTGATGATCCTCAGGGCACGAAGCCTCCAGTGATGAACCATGGCACGAAAGCCTCCAGTGATGATCCGTGGCACGAAGCCTCCAGTGAGGATCCGTGGCACGAAACCTCAGTGAGGAGTTATGGCATGAAGCCTCCAACGAAGGCCGTCAGTCCGGACCTCCAGCAACGCCCTCTGTCCGGAGCCTCCAGCGTCGCCCTCTAGTCCGGAGCCTCCAGCGTCGCCCTCTAGTCCGGAGCCTCCAGCGACGCCTTCAGTACGGAGCTCCAGCGACGCCCTCTAGTCGGAGCCTCCAGAGTCGCACTCTAATCCGGAGCTCTCCAGCGACGCCCTCTAGTCCGGAGCCCAGCACGCCTCTAGTCCGGAGACAGCGATGCTCAGTCCAGAGCACCAGAGTCGCCCTCCTGTCCGGAGCAGCCAGAGTCGCCCTCCTGTCCGGAGCAGCCAGAGTCGCCCTCCTGTCCGGAGCAGCCAGAGTCGCCCTCCTGTCCGGAGCAGCCGAGTCGCCCTCCTGTCCGGAGCCAGCCCAGAAAGTCGCCCTCCTGTCCGGAGCAGGTCCAGCGTCGCCCTCCTGTCCGGAGCAGCCAGAGTCGCCCTCCGTCCGAGCAGCCAGAGTCGCCCTCCTGTCCGGAGCAGCCAGAGTCGCCCTCCTGTCCGGAGCAGCCAGAGTCGCCCTCCTGTCCGGAGCACCAGAGTCGCCCTCCTGTCCGGAGCAGCCAGAGTCCCCTCCGTCGGAGCTGCCAGAGTCGCCCTCCTGTCGGGCCCGCTGCGAGGGTCCCCAGTCCGGGGTCCACGTCCCGCACCAGACCCGCCACCGCGGATAGATGCTCACCCAGACCCTCCCCTATAGGTTTAGGTTTTGCGGCCRGAGTCCGCACCTTTSGGGGGGAGGGGGGGTTACTGTCACGCCCTGACCTTTTATGTCTCTATTTTGGTTTGGTCAGGGCGTGAGTTGGGGTGGGCATTCTATGTTTTGTTCTATGTTGTCCTTTTCTATGTGTTTGGCCGGGTGTGGTTCTCAATTAGAGGCAGCTGTCTATCGTTGTCTCTGATTGAGAACCATACTTAGGTAGCCTGTTCCCACCTGTGTTTGTGGGTATTCGTTTTCTGTTTTGTGTCTGCACCAGACAGAACTGTTTCGCTTCCTGTTTGTTGTTTTTGTTCAATTTGTTTTTTTTGGGATTAATCATGAACACTTTTAACACTGCACCTTGGTCCACTCTTCCTTCAACCCACGAGAATCGTTACAACTAATGTCATATTGGTCATTAAAAAGGGTATGGACAAAATACTGTAACTTGGAAAGTATATCCCCTTTATCTGTCAAGTTTCCACCCAATACATTGTGCATATAATATGATTTTTTTTGTTAACGTAGGAACGGGATTTTGGGAGGCTTAAGAGATAACTTCCAATCATATCCTTTGCACCTTAAGTAGCCACGCCCTGAGTGAGGTCAGTGAGCATGTYAGCCTGATGGAACCGTCCTTTTTGACCAGAGTGGTTAAAAGGACTGGCTAAGAATGAACATTTCAGAGACCAGGAAAGATGGGCAGTTGCAGCCCATGTCTAAAGTGGTTTAAACGCTGAATCTTGAATAATCAACACGAGGTGTAGGCGAGAAGAACATCCCCMAGACAATCACTGGTACGGCTGATTAGCTGTCCTAAGTCAGATATCGAGAGCAGCACATCTAAGTGAGACAATCCTACTACGCTCATCAGCAATGGGAACCATCAACAGAACTGGCTATCTTCCAGAGTGAACAACAGTTGAAGAGACGGGTCTGGACCCTTTTGGACAATCAGACTAATCGACATCCTTCCTAAGAATGCCTGGTTCCGACAGAGATAAACGGCAAACAAAGGCMCTCACACACGTACATACATTCAAGATTTCTTATTCCAAATGGGTGGCGGTTCGTGTACAAAGTATATGATTAATGTGAGAATAGTTTTGAAAATGTGTCCACGATAAGTGTCCCTTTTTTTCTCTCTCTCTCTTCCTCACCCCTCTTCATTCCTTGTAACAAGCCGTCATATTTTAGTCTGCCCACCAAGGACCTTTGTCTCATGTAAAGGGTGCATGTTTATTCTGTTATTRTTTAGTTAGCTATTAAATAAATAATTAAACCAATTGGTGTAGTACTGAATCATGAGTAAGGCTGGGGTTTTGCAGATGCATGAGGTTACAACTGTTCAGAAAGATGATATGATAAGAGGTAWTGATTAATATGTTGACTGTTTTATCAATGTAATATATATATATATCTTAAACAACCTCTTCTGTGGTGCCCCAAATTCCTAATGAGTTAGTTGTTACGTGATTAATTTAATTGGGTAACAATTAAGCATAGTTAGTGTATTAAATAAACAAGTCATATCAGATATGAAGGTAAGACCCAGATGCAGACCACRTTGAATAAACAATAGTTTAATATGCCAACAGGGGCAGACATTAGACAGGTCAAGGCAGGCAGGGGTCAGTAAACCAGAGGTGGGGCAACGGTACCGGGCGGCAGGCAGGCTCAAGGTCAGGGTAAGGCAGAGGTTGGTAATCCAGAGGGGGGCAAAGGTACAGGTCGGCAGGCAGGCTCAGGGTCAGGGGCAGGCAGAGTGGGCAGACTGGTGGRCTCAAAGTCAGGACAGGCAAGGGCCAAAACCAGGAGGGTGAGTAAAGAGAGACTGGAAAAASCAGAAGCTSAGACACAAAACGCTGGTTGACTTGAACAAACAAGATGAACTGGSAAAGGACAAACAGAGAACACAGGTATAAATACACAGGGGATAATGGGGAAGATGGGCGACACCTGGAGGGGGGTGGAGACAATCACAAGGACAGGTGAAACAGATTAGTGTGTGACAAGTCATCAGACTACTGAAAGTAAAGTCACGACAATATTATTTATGCACAGAGAACAAGCTACTCAGGCGAAGTTAGATCAAAGTAAGATCAAGCTGAATTAATGTCTGCAAAATCACATAATGATCACAGTATTCTACATAACAGAACTGAATATAATAGCATAGTATGAAATTACTGTAGACAAAAACACCAGAGCATTTTTCTCTCATATGGGTAAAATATCCAGTTCTGTTATGTGGAATACTACGATCATTATGTGAGATCTTGCAGACATTGATTCAGCTTAATCTAACTTAAATAACCCATAAGAGTCTAAGCCCGGTCTAAGCGGTTCTACTAAGCTATATGGAATTGTTTTAAGAAGGCCTGACCAAGGATCTTTTAGATTTTGAGTATACAAAAAATATATACAAAAATTATTTGATGATACATTGTATTTGGCCTTAATGTTATTAGCCAATACAAACACCTTGAATAACAGATTCACTACATGGAACAACATAGTCCCTGTCTCTTATACACATCTAGATGTGTATAAGAGACAGGTGCTTCACTGTGGGGATGGTGTTCTCAGGTTGATGAGAGGTGTTGGGTTTGCACCAGACATAGCGTTTTCCTTGATGACCAAAAAGCTCAATTTTAGTCTCATCTGACCTGAGTACCTTCTTCCATATGTTTTGGGAATCTCCCACATGCCTTTTGGCGAACACCAAATGTGTTTGCTTATTTTAGTTTTTTATGCAATGGCTTTTTTCTGGCCATTCTTCCATAAAGCCCAGCTCTGTGGAGTGTATGGCTTAAAGTGGTCCTATGGACAGATACTCCAATCTCCGCTGTGGAGMTTTGCAGCTCCTTCAGGGTTACCTTTGGTCTCTTTGTTGCCTCTCTGATTAATGCCCTCCTTGCCTGGTCCGTGAGTTTTGGTGGGCGGCCCTCTCTTGGCAGGTTTGTTGTGGTGCCAGAGTCTTTCAATTTTTTTATAATGGATTTAATGGTGCTCCGTGGGATGTTCAAAGTTTCAGATATTTTTATATAACCCAACCCTGATCTGTACTTCTCCACAACTTTGTYCCTGACCTGTTTGGAGAGCTCCTTGGTCTTCATGGTGCCGCTTGCTTAGTGCTGTTGCAGACTCTGGGGCCTTTCAGAACAGGTGTATATATACTGAGATCATGTGACAGATCATGTGACACTTAGATTGCACACAGGTGGACTTTTTTTAACTAATTATGTGACTTCTGAAGGTAATTGGTTGCACCAGATCTTATTAGGGGCTTCATAGCAAAGGGGGTGAATACATACTGTATGTATGCACCACTTTTCCGTTATTTAAAAATATATAAATAATTGAAACAAGTAATTTTGGGGATTTCACTTCTCCAATTTGGAGTATTTTGTGTATGTCCATTACATGAAGTTCAAATAAAAATCCATTTAAATTACAGGTTGCAATGCAAAGAAATTGGAAAAAACGCCAAGGGSGATGAATACTTTTRCAAGGCACTKTAAGAAAGATTTGGYGGGTCATGTTTCGGAGGACGCATGACTCGACCTTTGCCTCCCGAGCCCGTTGGGGAGTTGCAGTGATGAGATACAGTACTAGTCAAAAGTTTGGACACACTTACTCGTTCAAAGGTTTTTCTTTATTTTTACTATTTTCTAAATTGCAGAATAATAGTGAAGACATCAAAACTATGAAATAACATATATGGAATCATGTAGTAGCCAAAAAAGTGTTAAACAAATCAAAATATGTTATATTTAAGATTCTTCAAAGTAGCCATCCTTTGCCTTGATGATAGCTTTGCACACTCTTAGCATTCTCTCAGCCAGTTTCATGAGGAATGCTTTTCCAACATTCTTGAAGGAGTTCCCACATATGCTGAGGTATTTGTTGGCTGCTTTTCCTTCACTCTGCGGTCCAACTCATCCCAAACCATCTCAATTGGTYTGTGATTGGTGATTGTGGTTGCCAGGTCATCTGATGTAGCACCCCATCACTCTCCTTCTTGGTCAAATATCCCTTACACAGTCTGATGGTGTGTTGAGTCATTGTTCTGTTGAAAAACAAATGAGAGTCMCACTAAGCGCAAACCAGATGGCGTATCACTTCAGAAYGCTGTGGTAGCCTTCAGACGCTACAGACAGAAGTTGGCAGATCGGCTGTACCAACTTCAGATGAGTCACAAGATGCTTGTGGGGGGTGTAAAGCAAAAGGGAGAACACCATTGTGTTCGTGAAAGTCTCATCTTTCCATAGAGGTGTCATAATAGATGAAGTAATGAATGTAATAAAAAACAGATATCTCGAGCTTAAACTGACWGATTTTTATGGGGATTTGTTTATTATGCTAATTCAATTTTTTCGAGGGCGGGGACATCAACCTCAGGGTGTTAAATGAGCCTGAGTAGCCTTTTTAATGCGTATAAAGTAAAGAATATTCACATGTGCAGAACCTGATCCACACATGCACAGAATCTTCGGAATGCTCCGGGTCTTTTAGTCAGGGGACTAAAGATCCCGTAAAAGTCAGATCTGCAACTGCCTTGTTTTCTATATGAGCTGGTTAAAAAAGAAGAGGAGAACCATCTCTCGCCAGTCACTGGTGTAGGGTCAGGGTATAGGGTGTATGTGTGCGGATGGGGTGTGTGTGTGTATGGCTGGTGGTGAGTGGGGGGGGTTGGTGGGTTGGCGGCGCACGCAATGATGTGGGCTGTTGTGGATAAAATGCCAGGGCTGAATTCTTGTCCCAGTTCGCCCCTGCTGTTGGGGTTTATATCAATGCTCAGTCATTTAGAGTTACTTTCTTCCACTTGTAACTGCACATACAGTAGGCTACTTTTTTGTAACCTGCAGCTAATGTTTGTTTATATTTCAGATACAACATGTGAATGTTGTTTATGTTGTCTAAGTGCCAACATTGCCTTAATTGCATGTGTATTTATGCAGAATATGTTAGTTTAGAAATTGTTCTTGTATAGCCTGTAGTGTACGCAGCAGTGGAAGTCTGGGCCGTTTAAGATTAGGGAGAGCGGGCTTTTTTTCTACAACCATGGTCTTATTTCTATTAAATCATATTGGATTACTGGGTGTAGCAACATATCAATGCTACCCCCAGTTCAATGTCGCATTGATAGGTTTAGGCCACTACATGATACTCTAATTTCACCTATACCCATCATGCTACAACCTCGCCTACGAATGAAAGTTTATAATGTAAGTGCACAGGTCACGAGACAATTTGGCGTAATCAAGGTGACAGACAGTGACACATTCAATACTGCCTTGCACACTCTTGCCTGTATCTAGCTGATCTAGGGTGTAATAATTAGTCCAAACAGCAAACAAGAGTTTCTATTGGACAAATTGAGGTAGGTTTTCATTCCTTTTGCTTCCATTTAAGAAATGTTTTTCAAAAAAACCATTTAAGAAATGTTTTTCAAGCTAACATCATAGTCAACATAGCGAATACAACTAACGTGTTAGTAAACCCGTGCCAATCAAGCAGTGCAATGTACAGTACAGCAAGTAGTTTAGTAGTTACACCGGCGGGCCCCGGTGGCAATACATTWATCAAACTAAAAGCTTACCTTGACTTGGAAGAGTTCCATAGTTGGATAGTCTACACGATCATACATTTTACACACATACTGTATCGAGAAAGCGATTTAAAATGCAAAACAAGACCCCTCTTTCTCATTCTTTGTCCTTTTCTCTTTTCTTTTTGTTGTTCTGTCTATCTCTGCGTGGCAAAACACAGCAAGGGGACAGGAGGTTGGCACAGCAATTAGCCATTGGCCCATTCATGGATGTGAGAGCCATGCCAGTGCTCAGATGGGCCCAATTAAGAGCAGATGCCACACGAACGAGAGAACGAATCGGAGAGAAAAAAAGAGAGACAGAGAAAGAGTTTGTGTCTGTGTGTGTGAGCATGCGTGTGTGTGGCAGGTGGGGTGTCAATCTATCTGATTCCCATCCCGGGTGGGTCAGAGAAGAGGGAAGCATGCCAGTCAGTGCCCCAATGGCATAGGCCTACTGGGAGGTGAGGAAGGGGAAGATGAGGGTGAGGAGTGAGGAAGGGGAGGAGGCCAAACTGAAGGTGAGAACAGGGAAAATGATGGATGGCTTGAAATAGGGTCAGTCAGATGTTGAATAGAAGGGGGACCTCTTTAGAATGGGAAGCATCACAATATAAATAAAATAGATGTTCCTTATCTACAACAGTGTGCTGGTGGTCAGAGTGAGGCTGAGATTGGTAGACCAAGGGGCACCTATTGACAGTCAATGAAGCCATAGCTTAGTCTTGAGTCATATCCAGTGGCATGTATTAATAGATGGCAAGGGAAGCCAGGCTTCCCCCCMAAAAATACATTTTTTTWTTTTTTTACATATACAAATGTTTTTCTTTCGTCTCTCTGTGTTTTCATAATTTAATGCATTTGGTCTCCCTTAATAATAAAAAAATACAACATACTAGCCAATCAGCGTTTTGCTAAACTGATTGAGCTCAACTGCGAATGGTCCTGGCGCAACCAAAAAAAAGTGTCAAGGGAAGCGAATTTGGATTTGGCTTAACTATCACATAGCACCAAGAGAAATACGCCATTGACCGAAACAACTTGAATTGTTGCATCTCGTTATGTGGTTGTCCTCCTTAAGCATAGGTGATTTGATGATTTGATGATGTTGAAATGTTGAAGTTGAAATAGTGCTGGAATAGTGGAGGCGGCTGTCACGATCGTCGTAGTGAGGAGACCAAGGCGCAGCGTGATTAGAATACATTCTTCCTTTTAATAATGAAGAACACTTAACAAACAATACAAAATAACAAAACGAACGTGACTGCTATAATACTGAGTGCAAACATGCAACATCACATAGACAATTACCCACAAATCCCCAACACAAAACAAGCCACCTATATATGATTCTCAATCAGGGACAACTATAGACAGCTGCCTCTGATTGAGAACCATATTAGGCTGAACATAGAAACAGACAAACTAGACACACAACATAGAATTCCCACCCAGCTCACGTCCTGACCAACACTAAACAAGCAAAACACACAAGAACTATGGTCAGGACGTGACAGCGGCTCCTGTTTTCTTAGCGTCTTGYGGTAACTCTACGTGGTTCTAAATCAATAGTTGTTTAGTAGTCCAAAAATTTCAGAAACATTAACTTGCTTGGCCATGCAGTCAGTTAATTTAACTGTTTGTTACATGCAATATGCTTTGTGGACTTGTGAATCTATGGTTTTGTGATGAAACAAAGGTGTGGTTGAATTTATTCTTCCTGTCACGTTCATCGTATAGTGGAGACCAAGGCACAGCGTGATATGAATACATACTRTTTTAATTAACGAATAAACACTAAACAAACGAGAAGCTATTTAACAACAAGTGCTGACATGCAACTACATATAGACAATAACCCACCAAACCTAAATGGAAAATGGCAACCTAAATAGGATCCCCAATCAGAGACAATGATAAACAGCTGTCTCTGATTGGGAACCAATTCAGGACACCATAGACCTATAATAACCTAGACTAACAAACACCCATAGATATACAAAAAACCATAGACAGGACAAAACAAGCATACCCACCCTCGTCACACCCTCCTGACCTGACCAAAATAATACATAAAACATAGAAAATTAAGTTCAGGGCGTGACACTTCCACTGTGTCTTCTTATTGTCTCGGCCTTAGGCCTATATATCACGGTGGCAATGCATATGAACTAACAGGTAATAGAGCAAACAATGCAATTATCACAACACATAGGTTGTAATATGGCTTTTTTCTGGCTTGGCTTCTCCAGTGATTTTACCCATGCACCACTACAGGTAATATCCAAATGATTGTCCAGTTATGCAAAAAAGCTCTCTGCTCTTTTGATTTCAGATTCTGAAAACTCTTTCCAGGTTCCATAGATGTAAGTCCAGCTGTGCAGAAGAACCCAAGTCCAACACAATGGAGTCCGTACAGTAAACACAGAAAGGATTCTGGGTCATGCTCAGTATGTCACCCTGACAGACAGGTAAATTACAGAGAGAAATGTGTTTATTTTTAGACTCTGTGGCTTAGAAGGAAAGATTAGTAGCTTTGTTAGATTTTATGACTCTATGCACACCTCTAAACAAACACACACAGCATCAACTAGACAGTAATATTATTAAATGTTGTTTGTTTAAACTTTATGGGTTGTGTGAACCTGCCGGATAGTGTGCATACAATATATATGAACCTGTGTGTGTCTGTGTATGTGTGTGTGTGTGTGTGTGTGTGTGGGGGGGGGGGGGGGAATGGTGTCATACATTCATGCAGTGTGTGTGTGCGCCTCTGTGTGCATTCCTTCATACCTGCGTGTGAAAGACACACACACATACACACACCACCTCCCTTTGAGAGCGTGGAGACCCCAGCTCTAAAGGTCTGACAGACAGGGCAGAGCAGCAACAGCCTTTAAGGTACTTCAAAGGGCCTTTTCCCCGGTCACTTACTGAGAATGAGGCCGATCAAACAGGCCTTTACAGCACAGGAGCAAAAAAAAGGATAAGCGCCATAGAGTAATTCTCCACAGAGCGAACAGCTAGCTCCCCTGGGGCTCTATGGCAAGGGCTGATGTAGCTACCACTCACACAGACATACAGAGAGAGAAAGAGAGCGTGTGGGGTGAGTGTTTTGTTTTTAGTTATTTGGTCGTGCATGTGCACATGTGTGTCTTTGTGTACATGGGTGAGGTTGTGTTTGTGTGTGTGTATGGTTATGTTAGTTTGTGTTTGTCTGTGTTGGGTTCGGGTGTGTGGTGTGTGTGTGTTGTGTGTGTGTGTGTGTGTGTGTGGTGTGTGTGTGTGGTGTGTGGTGGTGTGTGTGTGTTGATGTGTGTGTGGGTGTGTGTGTGTGTGTGTGTGTGTGTGTGTGTGTGTGTGTGTGTGTGTGTGTGTGTGTTGGTGTGTGGTTAGCTGTGGTTGTGTCCATCACTGTTGTTCATCAGAGGGGAACGGTGGAGGGTATGTATAGCAAAGGAGGGGAGGTGTTTTTAATATAGGGGCGGGGGGGGGGCTCAGGTGTCAGCTATCAGCAGCTCTGTGCGTTCCACTTAACCTTCTGATGGCTGCCCTGGGTCTATCACGGGGTGTGTGTATGTGTCCATGTTTGTGTGTCTGACGTAGGTTTTTGTGTGTGTACTGTGTGTATAGGTGTTTGTGTTTGTTTGTGTCCATGTGTGTGTGGTTAAGTGTGTGTCCCCTCCCTCCCCTATGTGAACTAGCTAGGTGACCTGATGAAATGTCACTGGGGAATATCCATCCAACACATCCAACGCCTATAAACAATTTGTCTTGATGGTGGAGATAACCGTGTCAGTCGACCTGTCCCCCTCTCTATCTCTGTCGTGTCTCTTTTCCTCCCTGGTGGGTTGAGATGGAGAGGAGGTGAGGTGAGAGAACAGAACATCCACCAACATCTGTCGACTCAAGGTTGTAGCCGGGTGTAGCTCTCTCTTATTGTATAAAATGAGTCTGCAGGTAGCCTACAGTGCTTTATTACTTCTTATGAGCATGTATGAGCCTTTACATAGTCTCAGAATTAGACATCAGAGTGACACAAATATTGATTGTTCATTTAGTTGCCATTGCCTCTATCAGAATGTATAATGTAAAGATGGGGACGGATGAACCTGACTGACATTGAAGTGTTCTCTCTCAGGTAATATTTGGCAGGCTTTAGCCGTCTCCGTGTCATGGGAATCATTTTGGAGMCTTTTCATGCCAGATGTTTGGCTGTGTTACTAGATTAAGAGGCATGTGCTTCTGTTGCACTACGCTCTTAGAAAAAAGTTTTCCAAAAGGRTTCTTCGGCTGTCCTCATTGGCAAACCCTTTTTGGTTCCACGTAGAACCTATTTTGGTACCAGGTAGAACCCTTTTGGGTTCCATGTTGAACCCTCTGTGGAAAGGGTGGGGCACACTTCCACTCCCAAAAGGGTTCTACCTGGAACCAAAAAGGGTTATTCAAAGGGTTCTCCTATGGGGACAGCCGGAGAACCATTTTAGGTTCTAGATAGCACCTTTTTTTCTAAGAGTGTAGATCCAATAGAACAGGTGCAACAACATCATCAATGATGTGACTGTAGATGGGCTACAGTAGATCCAGTCACTGTGTAATAGTGAGGTTTTCCCCCACAGAAAAACAGAGAAAAATGGATGGAATAGACAGACAGATATAAAACTAGTGATGGGACAGCATGCATCCCATTGGGATTACGCAGGCTGACGTTTAATGTCACAAGTCTTGTCCTGTAGGCAGAATTTAGTGATTTCCCATTAGATAGGCCAGCTGAAAAATMTAAATTGCCTATATGTAGAAATGAATGAAAACAAAAATGTGCTTCGTGGTCTTAATTTAAGGTTAGGGGTAGGCTTAAAATCAGATGTTATGACATTGTGACTGTGCTAGCTAGTGACCTCTGAGCAAAGCTGCCTCCAGAACAAGATTCATGACTATAACCTGCGGAGATGACTTATCCCATGGAGAGGAATGGGGGCTATAAAATGGGTTTGTATCGCTTTAACATTCTTTGACGTCACCCTGATGCAGATTTCACCGGCGAAGGAGGACACTGATGTGAAAGGAGTTAGACCGACAAAAAAAAGTACCAACATGATTTAGACTCTTCTGTAGTCTGCTTAACGGAGGGGGAATGGGTAGGCTAGTGGCGCCCGCTATTTTGGAAGAGAGGATTTTCGTCCGTTTGAACCAGTAATACTGTACAGAGATGCCAATACATMTGATGGGGTAAAGATAAAACATTCGAAAAGAGCAGCAACAATCTGTATTCTGGAGGGCCGGAGAGCACGTAGGGATGCTCGAGCGTTGTCACAGCGACACAACTTGCTAGGACACTGTGCACGCGCCCCGCCGAGAGKCAGCGTGAGCGAGCTAAAGAAGCAATCGCACAAGCGCAGCATCTTTTCGGTGCATGGCTATAACGGGTCGGAGGGGAATCAGGGAAAACCACCGCTATTACCCAGAGACGAAGCAGGCAAGCACCACCATGATTCAAATCGTCCTCGCTATTTAAACTGTCGTTTGAGCTATCCTCTCCATCCACAAAGGGCAAGCGSGGATGTTGTTTTTTTGGTTGAAATTCAACCTGCTTGCAAAATCACTGTTGCCAATTTATGTAGACGAGGATTTAGACTAGATATCGTTTCGTTGTCAACAAATGAGATATAAAGATATATATAGAGACTCGTCAGATGAAAAGCCACCGCTGGAAGAATTATTCCAAAATCAGTTTACATGCCTTCATCTCGTGTGTAATGCGCCTCACGCAGCAATAGGCTTTATTTGTTAGTAGCCTTTTCCTTTCCTTTCGTCGTTGTCTGCCTGTCCCTCATCAGAATGTGGTAGCCTGGTCAATCTACCGGGATTGAGCGGGTGTTGTCGGTAAACAGAACCTGGGAAGCTTTCTAAAACCGTCTCCTTCTCCAAAGGACTATGCTTCAATATTTCCCCATCTAGAGGAACGTTGTGACAGCGATCTAGAAGTCAAAGAGGATTCCTTTTGAAAACCCCTTGGAATCTTGCTACCCTTTAGACCACATAACAGGTAAGCACACCGCTCTCTCGGTTGCTCTCTCGGTTGTCGAGAATGTAGGAATTATTTCCATATTTCACAGAAAACGTGAATAAAACAAGCGATTCGTTTGCTTGTAATTRCAATGTAATTAGGCTACATACATGTTTATTTGTCCCGTCCTTTCATGTTGGGTAGCAAATAGCATTAGAATGCCTTTGCAATCTCACTGATAGTTCTCACTGATAATCTCTCAATGATAACTCTCGTTTGAAGCTTTGCCTTCGAACCTGTTGTTAATGATTGCATGCTGTGGCGTTAACACTATGATGGGCTACACCCCCAACAAGCAACCAGTTCAAAGCTTTTGCTTTTGAGMCACCTTTTCCTGATAATGGTGCGGTCAGGGAATACATATCCTCTTTATTTTTTTTTAATAAGGACTGAATTCAAACTCTCTTTCGGTGGTCTCTCCACATATGTAGATGTTGCCAGTTTGTGGTGCCATTGGAGGTTAGCCTCAAGTAGATTTATATCAAACCACCCAAAGCCTTTAGACAGCATTAGCATTTCAACCACACATTTATTTGTCTTTAGAATGTTTCACAAATATTAACAGATCAAGTCAAGCTTTAATACCTCTATTATGCTATTTCCTCTGATTTTCTAATRATTTCCATTCATTACAATGTTTTAATGTTGTAGTGCATGGTTTATGGGTGAAATGGTGCCATTGTACCCCCCCTTCTCCCCCCCCCCCCAAAGAGAGTTTCCAATGCAACCTATCTATCTGAGCATCTTATGTGTTGTCGCAGGGCAGAGAGCTAGCCCCCGACAGGAAACGCCATGCCTGTGAGAACATATGTCTCTCACACACACTGACTGCAAAGAATGGGCCACATTTATATGCGGGGCTGGTATGGAGGGCATTCCAAGCTCCAGTTGATGGTAGAATTCAACAGAGACAAGAAGACCCCTGTTCTTATCAGCCCAGGAGGATGCCACACACACACACACACACACAACACACACACACACACACACACACACACACACACACACACACACACACACACACACACACACACACAACACACACACACACCACCACACACACGCACACACACCCAAACACACACACATACACTCTGGCTGCACAGAGCTCTGTGGTTGCCCTATATAGCAGTTATTATGGATAGCTCTGTTTACCAGGGGGAAACTATTTAATGGATGCGAGAAATGTGTTGTGGGACTCTGTCCTTGTGCTGAATAGATGTTGTCACAGAGAGTTGTGTCGCTCTCTACTGGGAGCAAGATGGAAGGAGAAGTTGTGTGTGTGTGTGTGTGTGTGTGTGCAGGTTGTAGTGGCAGCCTAATCACTAGAAATAGACTTCGCTTTCGGATATTTGAAAAGGTCCTGAGAACGTCAATACACTATATGCCTTCCTCGGTGCTTACTAAAAAAAAGAAAAACCATTACCCAGCACTGGGCGCAAACATGTGATTCCCTGGAGCCGAAACGCGTTGCTCAGACCACTGCGCCCCCGCAGGTCACAATGCTCTAGCAAGCAGTGAAAATACTTGATGATACTTGATTATATGAGGTTGGTTGGTTTGCAGAGCCTTCCCCAAACTATAGCCCTAACTTCAACCACTCGAAATGAATGTCTAAACTGTTAACCTTTGAGTCATTTATGTTTTAACCCTGTAACCATGCGGAATTAACTCGGTAACCACGCTGAATTAATGCGTCAAAAATAGACGTTTATCCATAATACATCGAATTTCGAAGGGAAACTAAGAGATCTTGTTGGCAGTGGTGTTTGTGTGTGCGTGTTTGCGTGTTTGCGCTCTTGCGTGTGTGTATGCACGTGAGGTGAGGAAGTGCGTGTGCGTGTGCGTGAGTGTGTGTGTGTGTGTGTGTGTGTGTGTGTGTATGTGAAGCTCATTGCTCTGCAGCAGCACGTCATGTTTATTTGTATGGCAACAGTGGATCCATGTGTTGTAATTGATTCACAATGGGCCCGCTAAACATGGGAGACAGGTGGTCTTGTTAAGGAGACCTATACCTACCTACCCGCCATGCTGTGATGTGCGCGTGTTTGTGTGTGAGTCTGTTTTCAATGTTCTTTGCCATGCATGTGTCTGTGTGCTTGTGCGTGTGCTTCTGTGTCTCTTTCGAGTGTGTGTATGTTGTTTTCAAAGTTATTGTGCGTGTGCATGTGTGAGTACGTGCTCTCAGACTCCCAACACAGACACAAGCCCAGGTTAGACGGAGACGGAGGGAGGTCCATGCAGGTGGAGGCAGATGGGCTGAGATGTTCAGTGTGCTAGATGGGAGGTCCATACACGAGCAGATGGGTGAGAGTTCAGGGCTATGGAGGTCCATGCAGGTGGAGGCAATGGGCTGAGATGTTCAGTGTGCTAGATGGGAGGTCCATCAGGCAGAGGCAGATGGGCTGAGATTTCAGTGTGCTAGATGGGAGGTCCATGCAGGGGAGGCAGATGGGCTGAGATGTTCAGTGTGCTAGATGGGAGGTCCATCAGGCGGAGAGATGGGCTGAGATGTTCAGTGTGCTAGATGGGAGGTCCATTGCAGATGGGCTGAGATGTTCAGTGTGCTAGATGGGAGGTCCATGGGCAGATGGGCTGAGATGTTCAGTGTGCTAGATGGGAGGTCCATGAGGCAGATGGGCTGAGAGTTTCAGTGTGCTAGATGGAGGTCCATGCGAGGGCTGAGATGGTCAGTGTCTAGATGGGAGTCGAGCAGATGGGCTGAGATGTTCAGTGTGCTAGATGGGAGGTCCATGCAGCGGAGGCAGATGGGCTGAGATGTTCAGTGTGCTAGATGGGAGGTCCATGAGGCAGATGGGCTGAGATGTTCAGTGTGCTAGATGGGAGGTCCATGGAGGCAGATGGGCTGAGATGTTCAGTGTGCTAGATGGGAGGTCCATGGAGGCAGATGGCTGAGATTCAGTGTGCTAGATGGGAAGTCCATCAGGCGAGCAGATGGGCTGAGATGTTCAGTGTGCTAGATGGGAGGTCCATGCGAGGCAGATGGGCTGAGATGTTCAGTGTGCTAGATGGGAGGTCCATGCAGATGGGCTGAATGTTCAGTTGTGCTAGCATGAGGTCGGCAGATGGGCTGAGATGTTCAGTGTGCTAGATGGGAGGTCCATGCCAGGCGATGGGCTGAGATGTTCAGTGTGCTAGATGGGAGGTCCATCAGGCGGAGGCAGAAAGGCTGAGATGTTCAAAGGCGTGTCCTAGATTGATAGCTCATCACGTGGGTCGCTAACCATTACAGATGGAGAAGGTTGTGACAGTAGAAAGTTGAAACAACCTCTGCTTCCTGGGCTGCTATTCATCCTGTCAGTGTAGCTTGGTTTTGCTGTAGTCACGTTGCTTGTGATCTCTCACAGATTCATGGTGTATCGCCAATTATGTTTCAATTTTGGATTTGATAGTAGATGGAGACCTGAATATCCATTATGTATTGATGTCAATCTTAGACGAGTTTGCTCTGCTTAATTGGCAATGTACTGTATTATATGCTCGGTTACTAGTATGTGTTATATCATGATGCAAATTSATCTACTGTTTTTAGGTTCCCTCTATAGGTATCGGACATATGGGATATTTCAAGGTGTATCCTAGTCATGGGGTGGCAGTATTTAGGCATACTTGTTGCAGGTGTTGTGCGGTTCATTGGTGAGTTTCGTCAATGGGCTGTTTAGTCTGGTAAAAGGCCCATGTCAGTTCACCGTGTGGGGTTGGAACAGTGGGCTGTTAATATMATTCTTTGTCTACCTCCTCATTTATTTGTATGTAAAGTATTCTTCTTTATCTAATTGTTTCTGACTGCAGTTGAACCACTTCACGCTCCATTTTAGTACGCTGGGTGAAAAGTGTCCATATCAAGGGGTGTCCATATGACACGTTATTGATATTCTAGAGCAGTGGTTCCCAAACTTTTTATAGTCCCGTACCCCTTCAAACATTCAACCTCCAGCTGYGTACCCCCTCTAGCACCAGGGTCAGYRCACTCTCAAATGTTGTTTTTTGCCATCATTGTAAGCCTGCCACACACACACTATACAATACATTTATTAAACATTAGAATTAGTGTGAGTTTTTGTCACAACCCGGCTCGTGGGAAGTGACAAAGAGCTCTTATAGGACCAGGGCACAAATAATAATATAATAATGATCAATGATTTTGCTCTTTATTTAACCATCTTACATATTAAACCTTATTTGTTCATCAACAATTGTGAAGACCTCACCACGGGTTAATGAGAAGGGTGTGCTTGAAAGGATGCACATAAATCTGCAATGTTGGGTTGTATTGGAGAGTCTCAGTCTTCAATCATTTTCCACACACAGTCTGTGCCTGTATTTAGTTTTCATGCTCGTGAGGGCCGAGAATCCACTCTCACATAGGTACGTGGTTGCAAAGGGCATCAGCGTCTTAACAGCACGATTTGCCAAGGCAGGATACTCTGAGCGCAGCCCAATCCAAAAATATGGCAGTGGCTTCTGATTAAATTCAATTTTCACAGAACCGCTTGTTTCAATTTCGATGAGGCTCTCTTGTTCAGATATCAGGAAGTGGACTGGAGGCAGGGCATGAAAGGGATAACGAATCCAGTTGTTTGTGTCATCCATTTAGGGAAGTACCTGCGTAATTGCGCACCCAACTCACTCAGGTGCTTCGCGATATCACATTTGACATTGTCCATAAGCTTGAGTTAATTTGCACACAAAAAAATCATACAGTGATGGAAAGACCTGTGTGTTGTCCTTGTTAATGCAGACAGAGAAGAGCTCCAATTTCATAATCATAGCCTCAATTTTGTCCCACAGATTGAATGTAGTTGCGGAGAGT
Source organism: Salvelinus sp. IW2-2015 (assembly GCF_002910315.2). NCBI lineage: Eukaryota > Metazoa > Chordata > Actinopteri > Salmoniformes > Salmonidae > Salvelinus > Salvelinus sp. IW2-2015. Next base: position 120,594 of record NW_019942542.1, on the reverse strand, counting down.
CCCTGTAATCCTAGATTCAGATCATTCAGGCGAGAAAAAACATCACCCAGATAGGCCAGTCGTGTGAGAAACTCGTCATCATACAAGCTGTCAGACAAGTGAAAATGATGGTCAGTAAAGAAAACTTTAAGCTCGTCTCTCAATTTAAAAAATGTGATGAAAAAAAAAWGTAAATGTGGRTCACATTTTTTGGGGGCGTACCCTTGACGGAATTGCGCGTACCCTACCCCAGTTTGGGAAAACCTTTTCTACAGAATACAAACCATTTCCAATGCATATTTAGATTTTTGTGGCTATGCACCATAWCCTGACAAATTCTGAATCCAGTTGTGTCTTGATGTGTCTCTCTTCATGCTGACAAATACTGACAGTCTACATCTATGTTTTCTCAGCACATTCAAGATWTGAAGATATATTTATTCCAGATATGCTTCTCTTGGCTGAGGTCCATATCCRGATCTTGATATGCTTKTTGATATGCTGAAAATAAGGACCTTTTCTGATGCATTTCTGACTTTTCAGCTCAATAATTTCATGCACAAATCATTTTCGGATTCCCTCGGGATATCATACATGGTATGGCCGGATATTGACTCATTAAATATCCTAAGATAGGCCTGTGCGGACATCTTATTTTCTCTATATGATGACAAATACTGACAGTAGGCCTACATGTACCAAACCAAAATATAAATGCAACACGCAACAATTTCTGAGATTTTACTGAGTTACAGTTCATATAAAGAAATCGTTCAATGTAAATAAATAAATTAGGCCCTAATCWATGGATTTCACMTGACTGGGAATACWGATATGCATCTGTTGGTCACAKATACTTTAAGAGAAAGATAGGGGCGTGGATCAGAAAACCAGTCAGTATCTGGTGTGCATTCAAATTGCCATTGATAAAATGCAATTATGTTCATTGTCCGTAGCTTATGCTTGCCCATCCCATAACCCCACCGCCATCTTGGGGCACTCTGTTCACAACGTTGACATCAGCAAACCGCCCGCCCGCCCACACAACGCCATACACGTGGTCTTCGGTTGTGAGGCCGGTTGGACTTACTGCCAAATTCTCTAAAATGACTTTGAAGGTGGCTTATGGTCGAGAAATGAACATTAAATTATCTGGCAAAGCTCTGGTCTACATTCCTGCAGTCAGCAGGAGTGGCTTTTTAATGTCCCCAGCACAAGGATCACCTGTGTAAGGATCATGATATTTGTGACTCGTTTCAGGTAACTAGGCRTATGTTGCGCGTCACTACTTCACAGGAGAGCCATTTGAACGTAAACTTAAAAARAAWWAATCTAAATTCGTTTTTTGGCAGAAATGCCTTCTGGACCATGTGAACTTTCGTGTTCCTTAATAACAAATGTGTGTGCCATCTGTAAATACGAATACAATTGTTCAATTTACAAGCCTAGTTGGTTAAGCCATGGAAAAATCCGGCAACCTTCCCGCTAGCCATGATTGGCTGAGATAATGAGTGTGCTGGACATGCCGAGAGATGAGTTCGGATTGGTCTGCCATGTAGCTCGCTTCTGTCTATATGAGCTGGTCAGTATGTGTAGGTAATYCTTTCTAACGCAGCTTTTTAAAAAGATGTCTCGTAGTAAAATGGCAAAAGTGTTGCTTTCCACTTTCTGGAGGACTGTGTTTTGAAATCAGTGGAATTAGAGTATGATAACTAAGGAAATGGAGCAGATTCTGGCGTATGATTGCAAATATGTAGACAGAGTCGARAAGGTTGTTGTATAAAACACCTGTCTCTGCATTACATCTTCAAAYTAAGGTTAACCATGGCATCAGTGACAGAGAGGGAGAAGCATCCATCCATGTATACGGGTAAGAGATTCTAGCTCGCTATATTTTCAGATATTACACATTTCAAATTTTGGCAAAGTCTTTTTCATTTCAAGTTAAAATGTGCTGTTAGCTAGCTAACTAATGTTAGCTGGCAGGCTAGCTAGCTAACGTTACGTGTATGATCTGTGTAGTAATATTATTCGTATCTCAGAGCCATTTGCATTGCTAGTTATAGCCTAATGTTATCTAGCTAACATTGAACCTGGTTGGTTAGCTACCTGCAGATTCATRCAGAGTAGTAACGTTATGAGTTGGGATTATGGTTAATTGTTTAGCTAGCTAGCTACATGTCTTAACAAAAGACTCCAATATGCAAATAACTATTTCAATAGAATGTTTATGATGTCAGTGTAACGCTCTTCCACTTCGTCCTCCTCATCAGACGAGGAGAGGCGAGAAGGATCGGATGACCAAAACGCAGCGTGGTAATTTGACATTATATTTATTTAAAGAAAAGACGAAAAAACACGGAAACACTTTAACCAACTACAAAACAACAAACTAAGAAGACAGACCTTGACTTACGAACTTACATACAACGAAGAACGCACAAACAAGTACAGACTACAAATAAATGAACGAACGAACGAACGATACAGTCCCGTATGGTGCAATAACGACACAGACACAGGAGACAACCACCCACAACAAACAATGTGAAACCACCTACCTTAATATGGTTCTCAATCAGAGGAGATGAAAACCACCTGCCTCTAATTGAGAACCATATCAGGTCACCCATTAAACCAACATAGAAACACATAACATAGAATGCCCACCCACACTCACGCCCTGACCGACTAACACATACAAAAACAACAGAAAACAGGTCAGGAACGTGACAGTCAGTGTGTCAACTGTCGATAGACGTAGTTGGTAAATTCGCTCTGGCTATCTACTCCGATTTCAGAGCATGAATATGTCAGTAAACGTTGGCAAAAAAGTGTAATACAATTTTTGCCAGCAGCACAGTTAGTCACCAACGTTCTGGATAACTTAAAAACAGCCTAACCAGTTCTGCTAGGGTGAGTAAAATGGTCAGAGTGAGGTGTTCTCACATTTGTGTCTGGAAGTAGCTAGAAAGCTAGCCAACGTTAGCCAGTAAGCTTGGGTGCTTGATTGTGAGGTCAGAACGCTCGGATCAACTCTACTCCTCGGCCAGAGCGTCCAGTTTTTCAAGGGCCATTTTCTCAAAATTTAGCTTACAAGTTGATCAATTTTCAAAGCAGAATTACTTTCCCATTGTTCCTCAACTGTAGTGTATGACATACCATTTTATAGCTCTGATGTAAAAAACACAATTTCAAATGTTGCTGCATTAGATCGAATCGAGCCGGTTGGTCACATTTAATCAGCTTCTTGATAAGCCACACCTGTCAGCTGGATGGATTACCTTGACAAGGGAGAAATGTTGACTAACAGGGTTGTAAACAAGCTTTATGTGCATATGGAACATTTCTGGAACCTTTTTTTTTAGCTCATGAAACATAGGACCAACACTTTACATGTTGTGTTTATCATTTTGTTCAGTGTAGTATATTTTCTTAGCACATACAATGCATATGCTCTTGATTGTGGTCCATATCAGGATCTTTTTTGAGAACATGCACAATTATTTCACAAATATTAAATCCATTTMATTCTTTCAGACACTAGCTATAATTTTTGTATTTTTTCTGGATAAAGGCACGTGCAAAACATAAGGTGAAAGCACTGTAAGTGGTAGCCTACCAACAAGAATCACACATTTTCTGCTGTAGCGTTCCAACTGTCATTATTTTATTTGGSCTCCACAAATGAGTGTGTAAACAGTGTGTGGTCAAGCTGACAACTGGAGAAACAAAGAAGTGAAAAGCTGTTCAGAAAATACCTTAAGAAGTTAACACTAAAGTAAGTAGCTAATTTGAGATGTTTTATTTATCTATGACTAGAATCAAGAACGTTAGATACTTTGGCCAGCAACCAGTAGGGCTAGCTAGCTAGGCTTCATAGGGGGTAAACTGGTATCTTAGCTAGATAACAAATAACGAAATAGCCTTCCCTTCAAGGATTTTTTTTACCCCCTGTAAAGCCTCAAGGTAAAAGTTAACATTTTAAAATTGTATTACTGGTTAATATAAGCTAGCTAACTAACTTAGCTAGCTAACTAGCAACTTGTCTAGCTAAATAGCTTGTTCCAGTTAGTTTTCTCGTCATAAATTAAAAAGTTAGAGTAGCTACCTTGTGCTATGTTTATGTGAAATGACAATATTTTCTTGCAATGTCGACACAATTTTCATTCATGATTTATACATTGACCGTTTGGAGTGGATCACAGACCAACACTACCATCACTCTAGACTACGAGGGACCRCCGCTGACAACCCAATCTGCACCCATTGCATCCATCGTCCATAACAAACAGGGCAGGCAGGGGTATTGAGGGTGTGGACCTTTTATTTTCTGTTAGATTGGCCTACGTTTGTATCTTTACAGAAAACACGTGTTGTGATGGAGCTCTGGAGTTGCAATGCTGCATTTTTTTAACAGCATTCCACTGATTTCAACTCTGTCAACTTTTTTTGTGACAACAACACTGTTGATCACCGTTTTTTCTGATGACAGTGATGGGGGAAGACTACAATGTCTGGTTCAATGAAAATGTTTTCACCTAAATCGGGGATTTCCTCATCGTCTGATTCATTTTCAGAGTCAGGGATGGCACGATCGTCCTCCAGAAAGTAGTCCATCACATATTCTTCCCACTGATCTTTGTCGATAGCGCTATTAACATCAGGGCAGCAATGCATGATATCTTTAAAAAAAAGCTGCGTTAGAAAGGATTATCCACACATTTATTTCACCTTTATTTAACCAGGTAGGCTAGTTGAGAACAAGTTCTCATTTGCAACTGCGACCTGGCCAAGATAAAGCAAAGCAGTTTGACACATACAACAACACAGAGTTACACATGGAATAAACAAACATACAGTCAATAATACAGTAGAAAACGTCTATATACAGTATGTGCAAATGAAGTAGGATAAGGGAGGTAAGGCAATAAATAGGCCGTGGTGGCGAAGTAATTACAATATGGCAATTAAACACTGGAATGGTAGATGTGCAGAAGATGAATGTGCAAGTAGAGATACTGGGGTGCAAAGGAGCAAGATWAATAAATAAATACAGTATGGGGATGAGGTAGTTGGATGGGCTATTTACAGATGGGCTATGTACAGGTGCARTGATCTGTGATACTGATCAGCTCATGTTATAGACAGAAGCATGCTACATGGCAGACCAATCCGAACTCATCTCTCAGCATGTCCACCCCATCCATTATCTCAGCCAATCATGGCTAGCGGGAAGGTTCCTGTATTTTTCTGTGACTAAACCAACTAGGTTCGTAATTTTATTCGTATTTACAGATGACATACAAGTTTGTTAKTATGGCAAATGAAAGTTCACATGTTCCAGAAGGCATTTCTGCCCCACCCAAAAAACAAAAAACAAAGGAAAAACCCCCGTTAAAATGCCTCTCCTGTGAAGTAGTGATGTGCGACATACGCATAGCTCCTTGAAACAGGTCACATACCCTTTCCAAAGGTAGAACATTCTACAAATATGTAAGCGGGTGCGTGTCTTGACTCATACGGTAGCAGGGAGACTTCTGAGGTCCGGATCAGAAGCATGTAGAAACTGTCCTATTACGGAGAATATCCAAGCTCCGTATATGAAATTAAGGACATGCGTTTCTGGAGAATGTCTACTCCTTATATYGAATAAAATGTCAGATATCTGGATATACAGATACATATATCCCCTGATATTGGCCCTTTTCGCCCAGTGGTGTATAGACGTTTGGACATGATTTTGCACTTCAACCTGGGTTTCCAACGGAGTTAAAACTGCTAGGTTGCGTCTGAAATGGCACCCGATTCCTTACACAGTGCCTTATGGGCATGGTCAAAAGTAGTGCACTACATCAGGAATAGGGTGCCTTAACAGACACATCCYACTCTCTCTACAGGACCCTTTTGTCACACGTATTCTTCATCTTTTATTTTCTTTACTCCTTCATCTAAAGACTCAATTTATTTGGTTGAAAGGATCTGTCAGCTGTGTTTGTCTGTGTGTGGGTGTGTGTTTGTGTGAGTGAGAGAGAGAGAAGAGTATTTGTTACCATGGAAGCACCTTTTTTGACTGATAGCTGGACTGGTCAGTTTCTWCCTGGGTGTTTTTTTGTTTTGATTGTTGGTAGTGTATGCAGCATTTGAATTATGGGTGCCAATGGGCACTGGACACCTCCATAGCAGATATGGGAAACGCCACATGTACTACATATAGGGCTATATGGGCACCCTCATTGTCCCTCCAACTATTTCAAGGCCACCCCTGAGACACAGTGTAACTATAATTCCAATCCTCAGTATACTGTTGTCTATGTGTGTATCCATGTCACACTGCTAGGGATATGATGTGCCAAAATCATTGAAGGATATTGAAAATGTAAAAACAGCTGTTTGAGATGGTATTTCTTTCCTGTTGAGGACCTTGGTCATCATGATGTGGTTTGTTTGGCTCTTCATATTCTGACTGTGTCTAGTGTCTCTATCTTCCACAGTGCCACCACTCTGCATTGCCCAGGYCTGTTGAGAAGGTATCTTCATTCCCAGGGAGAGAGTGAGAGCTGGAGAGAGAGAGAGTGAAGATGTAGCCTTCATATGCTCAACAGGGGTGGCCGTCAATTCCAGAAGATAGTCGATTCACACTCTTTAAATGTGAGAATTGAGAATCAACTTCTTCCAATAACTAACAATTGATTCCTATCATTTTTCACTAAATTACACGTTATTTTCCCGACTCAGAAACATCCAAGTGCTAAGTCCATCACTCCCATTGCTTAGTGTTGATTCCTATAATTTTTTGGTGTTGGTATACATTGGCTTACATGTTATTTTCTGGAGTCTGATACATCCAGTAATCAGTCAGTTCTTCTCATTCTCAGACCTTTCCGCCAGTCTCCCCCAAAATGCGGTGCGTCATCCGTTAGACGGAGGCGCCGTCCTATCACCGTCCCCAGGGCTCTCATTAAGGTGAGATCAAGGTTGAGCGCTCTGAGGTGTTAACACACACCGCTCAATGGTGTTCGCACAAAACACCACTCACTGTGATAAGGCTAGCGCTACTGACAGCCAGCTCACCAGTGACACCCAGACCACCGGCTAACACTCTCCCCCGATCAGAGAGACAGAGAGACACAAAGTCACGGACAGCCCTGATAGGCTAGCCAGATCCTTCTCAGTTTGATAAGGTGCTGTGGTGGGTTGGTTTCTCAACCAAATCCCTTTGACAATAGACATGAATACCAACATCAGAAAGAGCTAGGCATTGTGATTTGGCTATATGTGTCGGTGGATTTCAATGTGAGACTGGGAATCTTCTGAATCCAATCAACAGAATTTCAGACACCCTAACGGGATTATGGATAGATATGTAGCAGCCCACATCCTGATTTGTTGGCCGACATTTCCTGCTCGTCGGCCAATCAAACTGATCGACTGGTCGTCCCGATCGCATTGACACAGTGTGATGCAGTTTATCCTTATGGATGATAATTGATTCCCTGTGTGTGTGTGTGTTTATTACTTTCTACCTGCTTTACTGTAGTAGGGTCTTTGGACTATCTAATGCCCTCTGCTCCTGTTTTGGAACCAACATGGATTTAACTTCTCTGGGATATGTGGGACGGTAGCGTCCCACTTGGCCAAAAGCCAGAAAAAATGTAGTGCGCCAAATTCAAATATATTACTATAAAAATCAATCTTTCATGAAATCACACATGAAAGACACCAAAGTAAAGCTACACATGTTGTGAATCCAGCSAACATGTCTGATTTCAAAAAGGATTTACGGGGAAAGCACACCAAACAATTATGTTAGCTCAGTACATAGCCACAGAAAAACACAGCCATTTTCCCAGCAAAAGATAGTAGTCACAAAAAGCAGAAATGGAGATAAAATGAATCACTAACCTTTGATGATCTTCAACAGATGACACTCATAGGACATCGTGTTACACAATACATGTATGTTTTGTTCGATAACGTTCATATTTATATCACAAATCTCGGTTTACATTGGCGCCATGTTCAGAAATGCCTCCAAAATATCAGGAGAAATTGCAGAGAGCCACATCAAATAACAGAAATACTCATCATAAACTTTGATGAAAGATACATGTTTTACATAGAATTAAAGATACACTTGTTCTTAATGCAACCGCTGTGTCAGATTTCAAAAAAACTTTACGGAAAAAGCAAACCATGCGATAATCTGAGACGGCGCTCAGATAAAAACAACATTTCTCCGCCATGTTGGAGTCACCAGAAATACGAAATGACATCATAAATATTCCCTTACCTTTGATCATCTTTATCAGAATGCACTCCCAGGAATCCTAGTTCCACAATAAATCATTGTTTTGTTCGATAATGTCCATTATTTATGTCCAAGTAGCTACGTTTGTTAGCACGTTTAGTACGCATATCCAAAACGCTCGTGCAGGTCCAGGCAAACTTCGGACGAAAACTTCAAAAAGTTATATTACAGGTCGAATACACTTGTCAAACTAAGTATAGAATCAATCTTTAGGWTGTTGTTTTCATAAATATTCAATAACGTTCCAACCGGAGAATTCCTTTGTGTCTATAGAAGTTATGGAACGCAAGTCGATATCATGTGGAATGCGCATGACCAGGACCTGGCACTCTCCCATCTCCTATCCCACTGGGATTTCAATAGGCGATGAGTTGAAAATCGACCAGCCTCAGAATTCTCACTTCCTGTTTGGATTTTTTCTCAGGTTTTTGCCTGCCATATGAGTTCTGTTATACTCACAGACATCATTCAAACAGTTTTAGAAACTTCAGAGTGTTTTCTATCCAATAGTAATAATAATATGCATATATTAGCATCTGGGACAGAGTAGGAGGCAGTTCACTCTGGGCACGCTATTCATCTAAAGTGAAAATGCTGCCCCCTATCCCTAAAAAGTTAACGAGTCCGACGAGAAGGATATACTGCCAAATCCCCGKCGTTTGCGTGAAGAAAACACAGAGRAAAAGAGGACGCAGATCGGGCTGCCTTTTGAGAATCCGTAGGCGAGCGTGTAAACTCCCACTGCCATCCGTCCTACTTGCTAACAAGTAGTTAAAATAAAATTGATGACCTACAATTACGATTATCCAACCAACGGGACATTAAGAACTGTAATATCTAAAKTTTTACATAGTTGGGGATGTACGATGACACGGATAATATAGAGCTGGCTGGATTTTCCATGCACCGGCAGAAYAGAAAAGCTACATCTGGTAAGACAAGGGGTGAGGGTGTGTGTCTTTTTGTCAATAACAGCTGGTGCACGATGTCTAATATTAAAGAAGTCTCGAGGTATTGCTCGCCTGAGGTAGAGTACATTATGAAAAGCTGTAGACCACAATATCTACCAAKAGAGTTCTCATCTATATYATTCRTAGCYRTCTATTTACCACCACAGACCGATGCTGGGACTAAGACCGCTCTCAACCAACTCTATAAGGCCATAAGCAAACAAGAAAATATGCTCATCCAGAAATCCRACCATAATTCTATCCTCCTGATACCTGCTTACAAGGTTACACTAAAGCAGGAAGTACCAGTGACTTGCTCAATACGGAAGTGGTCAGATGACGTGGATGCTACACTACAGGACTGTTTTGCTAACACAGACTGGAATATGAAAGAAACCCTAGACCCACTCCAATTCGCATACCCCCCCAACAGATCCACAGATGACACAATCTGAATTTCACTCCACACTGCCCTTTCCCACCTGGACAAAAGGGACACCTATGTGAGAATGATGTTTATTGACTACTGTTTATTGACTACAGCTCAGCATTCAACACCATAGTTCCCACGAAGCTCATCACTAAGCTAAAGACCCTGGGATAAACACCTCCCTCTGCAACTGGATCCTGGACTTCCTGACGGGCCACCCCCAGGTGATAAGGGTAGGCAACAACACGTCTGCCACGCTGATCCGCAAAACTGGGGCCTCTCAGTGGTGTGTACTTAGTCCCCTCCTGTACTCCCTGTTCACCCACGACTGCATGGCCAAACACGATTCCAGAACTATCATTAAGTTTGCCGACAACACAATAGTGGTMGGCCTGATCACCGACAACGATTAGACAGCCTATAGGGAGGAGGTCAGAGAACTGGCAGTGTGGTGCCAGGACAACAACCTCTCCCTCAATGTGAGCAAGACAAAGGAGCTGAYYGTGGACTACAGGAAAAGGCGGGCCGAACAAGCCCCCATTAACATCGACGGGGCTGAAGTGGAGCGGGTCGAGAGTTTCAAGTTCCTTGGTGTTCACATCACCAACGAACTATMATGGTCCAAACACACCAAGACAGTCGTGAAGAGGGCACGACAAAACCCTTTTCCCCCTCAGGAGACTGAAAAGATTTGTCATGGATCCCCAGATCCTCAAACATTTCTACAGCTGCACCATCGGGAGCATCCTGACCGGTTGCGTCACCGCCTGGTATGGCAACTGCCCGGCATCTGACCGTAAGGCGCTACAGAGGGTAGTGTATACGGCCCAGTACATCACTAGGCCCAAGCTTCCTGCCATCCAGGACCTATATAATAGGCGGTGTCAGAGGAAAGCCCATAAAATTGTCAGAGACTCCAGTCACCCAAGTCGTAGACTATTTTCTCTGCTACCTCATGGCAAGCGGTACCGGAGTGCCAAGTCTAGGACCAAAAGCCTCCTTAACAGCTTTTTCCCCAAGCCATAAGACTGCTGAACAATTTATCAAATGGCCACCGGACTATTACATTGACCCCCCCTCCATTTGTTTGTACACTGCTGCTACTCGCTGTTTATTATCTATGCATATTCACTTCACCCCTACCTACATATATAAATTACCTCAACTAACCTGTACCCCCACACTGACTCGGTACCGGTACCTCTTGTATATAGCCTCGTTATTGTTATGTTATTGTGTTTCTTTTTATACATTTTTTAATAATTTTTTACTTTAGTTTATTTGGTAAATATTTATTTATTTTATTTGGTAAATACTCTTCTTGAACTGCACTGTTGGTTAACGGCTTGTAAGTATTTCACGGTAAGGTCTACACTTGTTTTATTCGGCGCATGTGACAAATAAAGTTTAATTTGATTTAAACACCGTTTTGCAAAGAGGAGAGGGGAGGCAGAGAGAGGGAGAGAGCCGTGAGAGTGGAGAGAGAGAGGTGAGAGAGAGCAGAGAAAGAGGAATATAGTGTGGTGAGGATTATCACTCTTATGTATAATGATGTGGGTTGTTACTTTCAGACACACACAGCGACTGGAGCCAGTCTGACTCTCAGACAGTCTAGTATAATCAGCCACTGGCATGGTAGCTCTGCTACGATGGGGAGGCTGTTAGCCATTTATTGTCCATCCATTGACATAAGTGGCTGAGGTCTTGGGTGGTTGGGTTTGAGGCATTGTCAGAGTTGTTACCTCAGACGCACACACACACACACACACACACACACACACACACACACACACACACACACACACACACACACACACACACACACACACAC
>NW_019942542.1:83058-109072 GCF_002910315.2 Salvelinus sp. IW2-2015 | reverse complement strand
CATGGGGACCAGGTCCGCTCCCATGAGAAATATAATCACTACGCTAGCTGCTGCTAGTTGCTGTAACAAGACGAGCTGTTTCCACCTCACTGCTACTGGCTGTCCCCTGATGGATGGTCGATGAGTGGAATCCATAGGTGTGTGTTTGTCAGGAGTGTGTGTGTGTGTGTGTTCTATGTGTGTTTCTTGAGTGTCGCTCACTTCTTCAGGCTCACTTGAGCACTTAACCTGAGGGACTCCAAAACAAACAGAGTGTTCTAAGTGCCGCCGTACCGTATGGGGCGGCTGATGCAGTTAGGCTTGCAGAGGCTAACGYGTGGACGCTAACAGGTGTAGGATCTTAATTTGACCATGCTGTTGCAGGATAACTTTCTGCAGGACATTTTAAACCTGTAGTGTATTTGAGGTTTAAGAAGGCCTCTGAAGTTTAATTTCCACTTTGAACTTTCAGCATTGATTTTCCCTTACGAAAAATATATCAACCCCTATAAAAATGTCCAAGAATTATAATCCATATAATAATTCACATTTCCTGTTGCTGCAGGATTATTTTCCTGCTGTAGCAAACTGGCTCAAATTAAGATCCTACATCTGTACAATACACTCACAGAGACACACACACACTGACAGTCAGTTCTACGCTAGTGAGCCGACGGCGGCTCGGAGCATTGGGAAGCTGGTTAGGGAGAGAGACGGTAGCGTGACAGTGATGAACGAGTGGCAGATCGGGAGTGTCAAACTTTTGCATCGGCATCATGATGATCATCATCTCTGTTATTGCCACAATCAGCAAAGAAAACAGCAGTCCCTCAGGATGTGAGATGCACGCAAGCACACACACACACACACACACACAGACACAAGTTCATCTGATTCTGGGGAAGTATATAGAGGGCCTCATTGCTAAAATTCGGATGTATCCCTTTAATCCACCCTTCCTGCTGGACCTAAAACATTTGTAATGTATTTTTTACAAGGTTTTAGCCTCGAACCCAAATTGATATGCTTTGTTTCACCATCATTTAACTTTAGTAACGGAGTATTTAACTTTGGATTTTAGGCTAGTAAGGTTCTGCTTAGTGCCGATCCCTCATGTTAATGGCTCGGGGCTCCCGAGTAGCGCAGCGGTCTAAGGCACTGCATCTCAGTGCAAGAGGCGTTGGATGTTCGAATCCAGGCTGTATCACATCCGGCCGTGATTGGGAGTCCCATAGGGCGGTGCACAGCTGGCCCATTGTCGTCCGGGTTTGGCTGGGGTAGGCCGAAAGGTAAAGGCTTGCTGGTGTCGACCCCCTAATGTACAGCATTTAGGGAGCTAGCCTCAGATCACATGCTAATGCTAGTCATTAATGAGCAGTGAGATTGCTTTCCCTGCTCTATGCGCTAGCTAGCGCCTAGCAGTTAGCGACCTTCGTTCTTCCTCTTCCTCCTCTCCCCTCTCCAAGGCCATAGTGCAACAGAAACAAGTATTTCTTAGTTCAGTTTCTTGGCTGTTTTTCTGTTTGGTGCCTAATGAATAGGACTCTGTAGTGGATAGGTCCTCCTTGACTCCCACAGAAGGAGTTAAAATGCTGCAGAGAATGAGTGAAGACCTGGCTGCCAGGGAAAGTGTCTTTGCTCTCCTGTCGCCTAGATGAAACGATTCTTTTCCATTTCTGTTTAAAACTCAGAGGAGTTGGAAATATGGTGGGGGGTGAGAAGGTGCAAGTCAGCAGGATTTTATCCCCCTCACACTCCCTGAAATAAAGAGAGGGAGAACAAACACATTTCAGAGGATGAGCTTGATCCCTTAACTGGAAAACCTGCTTCTCATTTCGATGAGCTCAAAACCCCGCAACATCCACCTCTATACCTCTAACCCTCGGCCATTCACCCTTCAACATCCACCTCTATACCTCTAACCCTCGGCCATTCACCCTCAACATCTACCCTATACCCTAACCCTCGGCCATTACCTATTCTAAACATTCTCCACCTCTATACCTCTAACCCTCGGTCATTCACCCTCAACATCCACCTCTATACCTCTAACCCTCGGCCATTTCACCCTTCAACAATCCACCTCTTAACTACACTTAACCTCGCGCCATTCTCCTTCAACATCCACCTGCTATACCTCTAACCCCATGGCCATTCACCCTTCAACATCCACTCATATACCTCTAACCCGCTCGCCATTCACCCTTCAACATCCACCTCTATACCTCTAACCTCGGCCATTTCACCCTTTCAACATCCCCTCTATCCATACTAACACCTCGCGCACTGTCACCCACTTCAACATCCACCTCAAATATACTCTAACCCTGCGGCCATCACCCACTTCAAAACATCCACCTCTTACCTCTAACCCTCGCCATTCACGCCCTCCAACATCCACCTCCTATTCATTACACTTCCACCACAGCTCAACCTTTCCCTGGCCACATATCAGTCATTTGTTTTTTTTCTTCTCCATTCTTTCTCTACGCAGAAGGGGACTTGTAGTGCGGGTGGCTGGCTGTTCGGAGATTTGCCCAATTAGGAGGATCTCTGAGATCATTATGGAGCAAGGCTCCGGAGTCAACTCCCTGCCCCCCATCCACCTCTGCCCCCATAAACAGCTCCATCACCCCCTCACCCTCTAACCTCTCCCTTCCACTCTCTCTCCTTCATCCTCCTCCGTCCTCCGCTCACCTTCTCACCCCTCCCACCATCCCTCTCCCCCTCTCTTCCTCCTCACCTCTCCCCATCTCCAACCCCCTCCCTCCGTCCATCCCTCTCCTCTTCACTCCACTCTCCTCATCTACCTCCCTCCTCCTCCTCTAGTTTGACCTTCATGGGGCGTAATCGAGTGTGGAGCCTTGCTAAATGGATCCGAACCGTGAACACGTCTTGGTCCAGGCCTGCTGTCTGTCTGTCTGTCTGTCTGTCTGTCTGTCTGTCTGTCTGTCTGTCTGTCTGCCTGTCTGTCTGTCTGTTTCAGCCATCGGAGTTAGATTACGCTACACGTGAAACATCACTTATGCTTGTATGATGTAACAAATATATATATCATAGAATGCAATTATTTGTCCAGATGAAATCAATAATATATTTAAGCAATAAGGCCCAAGGGGGTGTGGTAAATAGCCAATAAACCACGGATAAGGGCTGTTCTTATGCCCGATACAGCCCTTAGCCGTGGTATATTGGCCATATACCACAAACCCCCAAAGTTACCAACTTATTAAGAGCAGTAAAAAATATATGTTTTGTCATACGTGTGGTATATCGTCTGATATACCACGGCTGTCAGCCAGTCAGCATTCAGGCCTCGAACCACCCAGTTTATAATTAGTTGTATAACACAATATTTATTTGTCTGTTATGCCTGATTTAGAAATKTAATTTAATTTTGTGGTGATTTTTGTGGTGCTTCTATTCTCCTGGAGTTCTATTGTAGTCAGATATGCTTTTAAGATATTCTGAGAAAGACAATTGAATTTCCCTTGTGGATTTCATGACTGATCTACAAAGAGAAGAGATATGTGGTGTCTAGTGGGAGAGGAGAGCTGTTATTGCCCAGAGGACAGATTTCACTTAATGTGCTGCTGGTCGCTCCTCTGTCTGTTGTTGCTAGGGCTACAGGGAGCAGACTCCACTGACGGAGCTGTTGTTGTTTGTCAGTGTTGTTTGTTATTTGCATGGCAGAGAGGTTAGCGCCAACAATACTGGTCACTGTCACAGTCAATCCGCTCAAAGGTCAGGTTGAGAAAAATAGCCTTCTATGACCCCACAGCTTTGGTTGACAGGCAATTAACAGTCACCCAGACAAGCGTTCAAATAGTCTCAGCTATGGGCAATAATCACATTGTACTGTAGCCATTTGATAAAAAGAARGCTCCCCTTTCTCTCTTTCTTTCATTTTGGCTTTACTGTAGTAACTAGCACAATGTCAAAGCCCTTTTCTGGGCTTGTGAGCGTTTCCCCTCGTCGGTGGGTTTTTAGGCTTGTTGTCGTGAGAATGTAGTGAAGTCGGCATGGGGCTTTCATCGTTTGCCATTCAGCTATTCGTGCATTTGTGCCGTTGSTTCTCTGGCTGGCTGGGTGTTTCAGTGTGACTGCCTGGAGACTGGCCTAGCCTCCCCCAGGGAACCATTCCCTCTCATTCCCACATTCGTCTGAGTGTCTGACCACTCTCTCCACACACACATCGCAGCGCAGAGTAGAAAGGAATGCTGACTGCTGCAGGCTCCATTACAGGCTCTGACTAGACCAGACCTGAGTTCAAATACTATTTGAAATTGTTGAAAATACTTGCCATGGAGTGTTAGGTGTGCAGGGTTTGCACTTTTGGGACGTTTCTATTGGTTTGCGACAGCCAAGTTCAATCGAGCACCTCTGAAGTMGTTGAAATTATCTCAGATATTACTTGAACCCAGGTCTGGCTCCTTCCTTAGCCCTCACACCCTTTACTATTACAAGCATATTTCCACCAGTCTCACTGTCACCTCAGCTTGGAGTAAATCTGGTTTTAGATGAATGGGCTCATGATGCATCTACTCCTTACTCTTTCTGATAAGGTCTATGGTTGTTCTATCACTGTGCTCTTGTCACATCTGACTTCAAGTTAGGGCTGGGCAATGTGGCCTAAAAATCTCATCTCGATTTCTACTAATTTATGGGCAATTCACGATATATTTAGATTTAAAAAAATGTTTTCTCTAAATAAGCTTTATTCCATATTTCAAGATCAATACACTGCATTTCAAACAGTCGGAAATAATTGAATGAAATCAGGTCTTGTAAAATTATACCGAGGCTAAATATATATATTATATTATACCTAGGCTTCAACCTTAAGACCCACTAATAATTACATTTTTATATCGTAATAGTTTAAACTGCTTTTTTGCATTAATCACTGATCTGGCTTTCAAGTCTGTCTATGAAAATTCCCTTTTTGTTACAAATTTAACCAGAACCATACACATCCACTAATAACGACCATCTTCTGGTAGCAGGCATTATAGAAAATTAACACATGTCTCATAACCAATCGCTCAAGCGCAAGCCCACCTGCTAGTGAGTAGCCAGCTAATATGTATATTTAAAGTCTAGCCAACTTGGATCTATTTGCTTGCTAACAAGGTAGAACAGTTGAACTGTTATGAATACACCCKCCTGTCCGTCTCCAACTGTTTGAACAACGTATCCTGTTCACTTTGTTTTGATGTCTAAATCAAGTGGCCCACCTGGATAAGAAGATGCTTATTTCTCAGAATGAAAACGAGTTGCTAATTCCTTATAKAAATATGTCTTAGTAGGGTCTGCTCTGTTCTACATTTTGGGAGTTGAGACATAAAAAGGGTATTGTTTCAAAGGTTAAGTTCTCCTCTATTATAGTAAAATAATGTCTCAATGTGTTTCGGTGTCCGTATAACCAATTACGTTGGACCAAACCTCAAATGCCTGCACTATCAGCTCAAACATAAATATCACTGTCATGTCTACTGCTGATAAGCCTCCCAGTAAAGCAATAAACCAATCAGGAATCCCAGAAAATTGTGAAGAATAGCCCACATCAATAACTTGCTACTAACAGATAACATTAATATACTGACTATCTCTGAAACTCACTTAGATAATACCTTAGATGATACCGTGGTAGCAGTTTCAACGTCTTCAGAAGAGACAGGAATGCCAATGGTAGAGGTGTTGCCTTGTATGTGTAACAGTGTTGCTTCCGTCCCTCTCCTCGCCCCAACCTGGGCTCGAAGCAGGGACCTTCTGCACACATTGACAACAGTCACCCACGAAGCTTTATTACCTATCGCTCCACAAAAGCCACGGCCCTTGCAGAGCAAGGGAAACAACTACTTCAAGGTCTCAGAGCTAGTGACATCACCGATTGAAACGCTATTAGCGCACTGCTAACTAGCCAGCCATTTCACACCAGTTACACTCACTCCCCTTTGCCCTCCTCTTTTTTTCTGAAGCAACCAGTGATCTGGGTCAACAACATCAATGTAACAGTGTTGCTTCCTTCCCTCTCCTCGCCCCAACCTGGGCTCGAACCAGGGACCCTCTGAACACATCAACATCTGCCTCCCACGAAGCATCGTTACCTATCGCTCCACAGCTTTACTAATGCTGCAGAAATCTGCTCTAGAGCAGTACCAAATCCATCGTATGTAGTGATCACAATATAGTAGCCATATCTAGGAAAACCAAAGTTCCAAAGGCTGGGCCTAATATAGTGTATAAGAGGTCATTGCCGTGTCTTTGGTGAAGACTGTTATTTTATCAAATCAATTCTCTGTAATTATTGTTACGTGATTAAACTAATAATGTAAATTGAATTAACTAGGAAGTCGGGGCACCAAGGAAAATCTTCTGATTACAAAGTTATACTTTTCCAAATATAACTCTTCAGATATTTTAATATCTGATCAATTAGTCTTCTATTAATGAATTATTCTTTACCTTACGTCAGTCTCATTTCAAATGTCGTTGAATTCTTGGTTATCTGCACGAACCCAGCCGGATGGACAAAGGGAAGGGGGTGTGGACTGAGAAAGGAACGGGAAAGACAAAAGGGATCACTACACACAGTTGATAATTAAATTAATTGAGATGCTAATTCTTTGCACATGAACGCTCACTCATTCGGGAATAATTGCAATCAATATTTTTATGCCCATATGTCGTTGTGATCTTCTCTGTTGGAATCGTCAGTCCGTCTGCTGGAGTCAGTTCATCAGAGAGTGGTTGTAGGTCTATCGGCGGCTCCTGATAGTGTCTGTTGTAATGGATACGTCAGGCGTCCATTGTTCTTAGAATAGATGTTTCAGCGGTTCTCGGTATTCGCATCCCAGGTTTACATAATTTCTAGCTGCATACTAGTAATTAGTATCTAAGATTTGCTCTATTCTGTAGGGATCGATAGTCTCAGAGTTGAACCATTTCCATCTGTGTAGCCAATACGCCACGTGGTATGGTTTTCTAGTCTTGGTACTCAAACCTGTGCCACCCCAGCTTACACCAAGGTATGTGTGGTCTGAAGAGGATTTCCTCAGGAGGGKTTTTTATTCGTAACAATAGAAAAGGGCGGTTCCATGACACCAGATCATGTCTGTGCTCACGGGGGCGTGGCCGCWGACTAGTTAAACTTTACAGTGAATACAATTCTCTCAAAATTAAAGGTTTACATCACATTACATCGTTTCACAAATAGTTTCATCATTACTCATTCATTTTATACAAGAATTAGATGCAAACACCATAATTGAGAAATGCACACATTCAGAGATATAGTTATGTGTGTTTCCGGTTCTTCGTGAGGTCACCAAATGAAACACACTCAACATAACTGTCCCTTAAGTGGCCACGAACCCTTCCCAAATTCTCACAAGTGGACATATAGTTTCATTTTCTCATTTTGCCGATTTAGGAGTTTGGCCTTGTGAAATCCTTTGTTCACTCTGTGGTCTCTCTGCATGAAAAAGGGAAGAGAGTCTCCACCAGGAATTTATGACTTGAGATAACAAAACCTGGGTGTAGGAGAGAGTGAGAGAGGGGGAAGCCACGATCTACACCCAGAAAGGACCACGTCATGACATCATACAATATGTTTTGTAGTGATTCCTATGTTGAAGATGTAAATAATAATTTTGTGTGGTCTGTTGTGTGTAATGAGGAGCAACCAGACGCTGCACTTGACATATTTATGAAATTGTTTATTCCAGTTACTAATAAAGCCTTTCCCAAACCCATAATCGCCTCTGGATAAGAGCGTCTGCTAAATGACTTAAAGTAAATGTAAATGTAAATAATCCAGGTATAGTCAGGCATTCCCCAGGCAACTGTCTAGGTCCCTTACTTTTTCCAATCTTTACTAATACCTGCCACTGGCTCTGAGTAAAGCCTGTGTGTGTGGTGTGTGTGTGTGTGGTGTGTGTGTGTGTGTGTGCTTGCGTGCGTGTGTGTGTGGGCGTGCGTGCGTGCGTGTCGTGGGTGCTGCTGTGCGTGCGTGCGTGCGTGCGTGCGTTGCGTTGCGTGCGTGCGTGCGTGCGTGCGTGCGTGCGTGCGTGCGTGCGTGCGTGCGTGCGTGCGTGCCGTGCGTGCGTGCGTGCGTGCGTGCGTGCGTGCGTTTACTGATGACTCAACACTATACACCCTAAACCTGAACTAAATCTTGTAATGAATAATGTGGAAATTTAACAAGTTGAGGAGGCTAAACTTGTAACGGTAGTCTTCATTCTCCTCGTCTGAGGAGTAAGAAATGTCGGACCAAGATGCAGCGTGGTGTGTATTCATATTTAATCGAATACTTTCAAGAAMGAACAAAACAATAAACTGACAAAAACAACCGAAGACGCTACAGTCCCGAAAATGTGAACACAGAACACAGGAACACACAAACAGGAACAATCACCCACAAACCACAATACAAAAACAGGCTACCTAAATATGGTTCCCAATCAAAGACAATGACTAACACCTGCCTCTGATTGAGAACCATATCAGGCCAAACGACAAACCCAACATAGAAACACAAAACATAGATAACCCACCCAACTCACGCCCTGACCATACTAAAACAAAGAAAATACAAAAGAACTATGGTCAGAACGTGACAAAACTGCTTGGAGTAACCCTGGATTTTAAACGGTTGTGGTCAAAACATTTGGATACAACAGTAGCTAAGATGGGGAGAGGTCTGTCCATAATAAAGCGCTGCTCTTCCTTCTTAACAACACTATCAACAAGGCTGGTCCTACAGGCACTAGTTTTGTTGCACCTTGACTACTCCAGTTGTGTGGTCAGGTGCCACAAAGAGGGAATTAGGAAAATTACAATTGGCCCTTAACAGGGTAGCACGGCTCACCTTTAAATGTAATGGGGATATAATATTAATAATATACATGTCAATCTCTCCTGGTTTAAAGTAGAGGAGAGATTGACTTCATCTCTACTTGTATTTGTGAGAAGAATTGACATGTTGAATGCACCGAGCTGTTTGTTTAAACTACTGGCACACAGCTCAGACACACATGCATACCCCACAAGACATGCCACCAGAGGTCTCTTCACAGTCCAAAACAGACTATGTGAGGTGCACAGTACGATATAGAGCCATGACTACATGGAACTCTATTCCACATCAAGTAACTCATGCAAGCAGTAAAATCAGATTAAAAATAACTGATAAAAATACACATTATGGAACAGCGGGGACTGTGAAGAGACACACACACAGGCACAGACACACCCATACACACACACGATAACATACGCACTATACACAAACGTACATCTGGATGTGTTGAAGATATGTGGTAGTAGAGTAGTGGCCTGAGGGCACACACTTAACATGTTGTGAAATATATTGTAATGTTTTCAAAATTGTATATAACTGCCTTCATTTTGCTGGACCCCAGGAAGAGTACYTTGTCCCTTGGCAGCAGCTAATGGGGAACCATAATAAATACAAATGCAAATATCAAGTTGAAACTGCTTGCTGTCAGAGAGGGAGAAGATGCTCTTTTGTTGTTGTTGTGAGTGTCAGGGGGAGGGGCTGTGTGCGAGTTGGAAGGTACACAGTGGAGCAGCACAGAAGGCATGAAGGAGACGAGACCAAAAAAACAAACACTCACAAAAACAAAAGCTAAAATACCTTGATTCTTAACCCTAAAAAATACCTTGATTTTTAACCCAAAAAAATACCTTGATTTTTAACCCTAAAAAATACCTTGATTTTTTACCCCAAAAATACCTTAATTTTAAACCCTAAAAAATACCTTGATTTTTTATCCAAAAAATACCTTGATTTTAACCCTAAAAAATACCTTGATTTTTGCCATACATGCATTTGGAACATCTCACCAAAACATACATTCAAATGAATTAAATTAAATCGATATATCGCCCAACCCTACTTCAAGGGTAATGGTGATAGATTAGAGGGTTGGCTTCTCGAAGTAAGACAAGAGAAGAGAAGACATGTTGAACGTAACAGTTCAATGTGCTTAAACTGAGTTTCTCAAGGACATACTGTTGTTCTCACAAGGGCAGATATTGTCAGTCTTCTGTCTCCAGTAGAAAGAACTTCATGATTTAACCCGGTCATAGATACTGTTGGGTCCATTTCTACTCACACACAGTAACAATAGAACATACTGGCTTATGTAGCTTCTCCTTCACCCTCCCCGCCTCCTGTTCTCTGTCAGTAAGAGAAACACACACACACACACTCACACACGCACACACCAACACACACTGTGAGACGACAGCTGACGACAGCTGCATATCTCCCCGTCCCCTAGCAGCAATGGCAGCCGGGCCTGGCGGGCCTCATCCCTCATACACAAACACACACACACACACACACGCAAATACACACACACACGCACGCACGCACGCACGCACGCACGCACGCACACACACACACACACACAAACATAAACACCTAGCTCATCCCTCATGGGGTGTCTGACAGTCAGTGATGGAGCGGCTGATGTGCAGCAGGGATTATCTGCAGGGCTGTGTGTCCCATTATGGAGCAACATCAGCATAGCCCTTCCAAGAATAAACAGACCAGCGCTTTGATGGAGGAAAATGAGAAAGGCTGGGAGAGAATGATTCAAACAAAGAATGAAAAGAGGGATGGAGAGAAGTGGGGAGAGGAGGGGGGAACAACACCGACAGAGGCACACGCGCACACACACTCTGAGCACGTGCACACACACACACACACACACACACACACATACTGAAGAGTAGCACTCTCTCTAACACACATACTGAATGCACACACACAATGCCGACATGCATACTTAGTACACACTGATGTAGAACACACACAAACCACACAATATCAGTGCACTCAGTTATACTGACACTGAATACAGTCATACACAGACATACACATATAAGTAACAATGCCTGGATTATGTATGCACATAATGAAGTCACTCATGCAGGCAGAATTAATTCTGTAGGTGGCATTATCCTTGTTTAATGGAAAGACACACATGCACACACACACATAGACACACTAACTCTCTCTCTCGCTCTCATAGATACACTCACACATTTAACTTGGCGAAAGAGCAACACACACATAGACACACACAGGCTTACGCTAGCGATACAGTTGACTGTCACCCTCATTTATCGCTTTGTGGCACAAATGTCACTTCAATGGCAGCCATACTGATCTCTTTATTAAAGCACAGTGACAAGTTCATAGGTTTACGRAGTGCCATTGTCATCAAATAGCATATTATGATATATTCTAAAAGGTTGCCTGAACACAGATGTCTATCAAAACACATCACTCACACAGCTCATGTGTAGTGACGTGAGAGAAAATAATTCCATGAATGAACGCAGRCCTCACATGCATCAGCTCACACACACAGAAACACAAATCATGTCACGTGACATGTGTACACACACAGGCGCACACCTGYTTTTTCTCACCTGTCCCGTTTCCCTGTCTCCTCTCTTACCAATGTTCTGCCCTTGGTTCCGTATGTGTATGTGCGTGTGTGTGTCTGTGTGGGTGTGCTTTGTGTTTGTGTGTGTGAGGCCCTCCAGCGCAGGTGCAGGTGGAGATTGTGTTTTTGAAGCTGTTTCTGGGCACACAGGTGGACGTGCAAAGGCACAGCTACACACCCTCCCCAAAGGATTCATCACAATGCCCAGATGTGTGCCATGGCGCGCGCGCACATGGTGCGTGCGTGTGAATATCCGATGGCTCACATATTCACAATACCCGGATGTGAAACTTGGCATGGCATGGAATGCCGGAGCTGTGTGACTGTGTGCGTGTGTGTGTACATGCCTGTGCATGTTTGCCAAATGCTTAGATAGTGACACCGCTGCTTAATGTCTACAGAATAGGAATCGGAAACGCTTAATTTCCTCTTCACATACCATGACTCTTTTTGACATATATATTTACAACCCTCAGAAGTAGAATTGGGTCTGTTTACAAACAGCCACAGTGCTCACTTAGGTAAACACTTGGGGTACGTGCCAAATGGCACCCWATTCCCTACATAGTGCACTATGGGCCCTGGTCAAAGGTAGTATACTATGCTAGGAATAGGCTGTCATTTGGGACACAGCCCCTACCATCTACAACGTCCCTATTCCTCAGGATAGCTGTTATTCACTGATAAGCTGTGACGTGTTTTTTTGTGGCATGGCGGTAGTTTTACAGAGGTGTGTGTGTGTGTGTGTGTGTGTGTGTGTGTGTGTGTGTGTGTGTGTGTGTGTGTGTGTGTGTGTGTGTGTGTGTGTGTGTGTGTGTGTGTGTGTGTGCGTGCGTGCGTGCGTGCAATAACCATCTTCTGGTAGAGATGGAAGGCGTTCCCAAAATCAATTCAAATCACATTTTATTAGTCACATGCGCCGATTACAACAGGTGTAGACCTTACAGTGAAATGCTTACTTATGAGCCCCTAACCAACAATGCAGTTATAAAAAATATATGGATAAGAATAAGAGATTAAAGTAACAAGTAAATAAAGACCAGCAGTAAAATAACAATAGCGAGACTATATACAGGGGGTACCGATACAGAGTCAATGTGCGGGGACACCGGTTAGTTGAGGTATTATGTACATGTAGGTAGAGTTATTAAAGTGATAGATGACAACAGAGAGTAGCAGTGGTGTAAAAGAGGGGGCAATGCAAATGGTCTGGGTAGCCATTTTACTAAATGTTCAGGAGTCTTATGGCTTGGGGGTAGAAGCTGTTTAGAAGCCTCTTGGACCTAGACTTGGCRCTCYGGTACCGCTTGCCATGCGGTAGCAGAGAGAACAGTCTATGACTWGGGTGGCTGGAGTCTAGGCACCTCCTCTGACACCGCCTGGTATAGAGGTCCTGGATGGCAGGAAGCTTGGCCCTAGTGATGTACTGGGCCGTTCGCACTAACCTCTGTGGTGCCTTGCAAACGGAGGCCRAGAAGTTGCCATACCAAGCAGTGGTGYAACCAGTCAGGATGCCTTCGATGGTGCCGATGGTGCAGCTGTAGAACCTTTTGAGGATCTGAGGACCCATGCCAAATCTTTTCAGTCTCCTGAGGGTGAATAGGTTTTGTCTTCACAACTGTCTTGGTGTGCTTGGATGGGGGTGTGCTCGGTCCTCTTTTTCCTGTAGTCCACAATCATCTCCTTTGTCTTGATCACGTTGAGGGAGAGGTTGTCGTCCTGGCACCACATGGCCAGGTCTCCTCCCACAAGCCTACCAGACGAGCGCCGCCTCTGGGTGAGCGTTTTCTTGTTTTCTTATGGCGGAATACAGCTCATTCAATGCTGTCTTGGTGCCAGCCTCTGACTGTGGTGGTATGTAAACAGCTACGAAGAATACAGATGAAAACTCTCTCGGTAGGTAGTGTGGTCTACAGCTTATCATGAGATACTCTACCTCAGGTGAGCAATAGCTCGAGACTTCCTTAGATATCGTGCACCAGATGTTATTTATAAAAATACATAGACTGCCACCCCTTGTCTTACCAGACGCCGCTGTTCTATCCTGCCAGCCAGCTGTATGTTGATTTTGTCGTCGTTCAGCCACGACTCCGTGAAGCATAAGATGTTACAGTTTTTAATGTCCCGTTGGTAGTTTAATCTTCTGCGTAACTCATCGATTTTATTCTCCAAGGATTGCACGTTTGCTAGCAGAATGGAGGGAAGTGGGGGATTATTCGATCGCCTACGAATTCTCAGAAGGCAGCCCGCCCTTCGGCCCCTCTTTCTCCAGCTCCTCTTCACTCAGATCACGGGGATTGGGGCCTGTTCCCGAGGAAGCAGTATATCCTTCGCGTCGGGCTAGTCAGAGTCTTCTCAATTCAATGTTAATTACAAAGTAGCCTATGCCTACCTTGTAGAATGATATCAGGATTATTTGCATCAATCCAGAGGCGATTTGTTTAGAAAAATCTGCAATCACATGACCGCTATAGAAACATTGCTAACTCAAACAACGGGCTCTGGCTGGTGAGCACTTGAATTAATGGGTAACTACATCAAGAAATCTACTTTTCTTCGATTGTTCCCAGACCTCAAAAGTGTGGACTTACAACATCACATTTTTGTTGTTTTTCTATTAATTAAAAGTGTGATTTTGAGAGCTAAAACCGAAAACAAATGGGGAAAAACAGAAACCTGGAAAAACAAAACTGAGAAACACGAAATTTGGGAGAAAACGGAATCAGGAAAAAAATACAACAGATTTTAGAGGTCTGTAGATAATGAGAGTTGCTGCTTGACTGTTGAGAGAGAGGATTGAGAGAGGGAGAGAGAGGGAGGGAGGGAGGGAGAGACAGAGAGCGAGACGGAGAGAGAGACTAAGAGACAGAGGGAGCGAGAGCGAGATGTGAAAGGATTACACCTTTACTGACCTGGGCTCGGCATTACCACCGGCTCACCTCAGGGGGAAGAGAGGGAGGAGGGGTGGGGGAGGAGAGAGAGAAACAAGGGGGAGGGAGATAGACAGACCAGAGAAAAGGGATGACAAGGGAGGGAGAGACCCAGAGAGGGAGAGAAAGCAAGAGGTTGTTGCAGGGTACATTATGAAAGGGGATGGAGAGGCAACAGGAATAGAGGCTAGTCATTAAAATGATAAAATACATGTGAAGCAGGGAGAAAGAAGTACTTGATAGCTACCAGTAAGAAAGAGACAGAGAGTGCATTAAATAACAAAATCATGAATGATGCATTGAAGAAAGAACTGTTTGATGTATAGAGGGATGGAGGAGAAAAGGGTTGTTGGAAGTATATAGAGATTGAAGAGCATCTATAGAAAGGGAATGGTAAAAGTGATTGGCAACAAAGGAGAATGGAGGATGTGAGATGTACAATAGGGAGAAGCCAGTCAAAGAAAAGATGAGTTGAGTACAGTAAGTGAGGCATGAATCCAGGGAACCAAATAACGGAGAGAGTGAAGGGTTAATAGAAACAGAGGATCAAGGAATAGAGAGAGAGAGAGAGAGAGAGAGATGGGTTGATGAAGAGAGATGGTAGAAGCAATAGGTGACAGAGGAGGAGAAGGACCCAGTAACGGAGGGATAAGGAGAAAGAGGGAGAGAGACGGAGAGAGGGAAAGAGGACAGGTTGTTATTCCTCCTCCTGTGAATCAATCCGGTGATCACACTCTCGGTGGTCTCTGAACTACCACCCATCCATTGATCCAACTTAGGGGTGTGTGTGAACCTACATGTTTGCCTCCTTCTTTAGGAGCAGTTTACAAGAAGTACTCTCCCACTACCCATGTAGTTTACGACTCACCCCACTGCTATCCTTGAGTGTGGGAGTATCTCAGAGAAAGAGAGACTTGTATCATCAGTTACAAGCCATGGAGGTAGGTGAGTGTGGGTGTGTGTGTGGGTGTGTGTATGGGATGACACCCATTCTGTTAAAGAGCGACTGCCCCTAAAAAGCAACCAATCMCTTTGAAAACAGACTATGYGGCATCGATATCAGTCCGAAACATGTATTCYAGTRTCAAAACTGACTACAAAGTGAAAATAGGATCATTTTGGTGATAAAGTCAGTCTTRTCTAAAACRGAGTTTGGGACCTCAGYGCGTCACAACGAGTAAATGAAGGTTGGGTTTGGATTACAATTATGTCAACAAATCATGCCCCCTTTTGCCAAGCTCCACGTGCAAATCGCTACCTCCTTCCACTTCCCTTTATTAAGGGGACTCGATTAATCTGGCCCAGGCCAGACGTAGGTGTGTTCTCCTTGTGTTCGTTTTGGAACGGGGCTGCCTCCCAGGGAATGAGCCAGGTGTCCCGTTCAAAGACCACGGGGAAGTTGGATCAAAACAAAAGTGACGTMATTTGCATGTGGAGTAGGACCACAGAGTAAGATTCTGTGTTTTCACATGCAAAACGGATTTCTTTTGATAATAACGCTAATCTGCCTTCCCAGTGAAAACTGGTTAGAGAATTGTCTTCAGAAAGTATTCACACCCCTTGAATCTTTCCACATGTTGTTGTGTTACAGCCTGAATTCAAATGGGTTACATTGAGATGTTTTTGTCACTGGCCTACGCACATAATGTCAAAGTGGAATTATGTTTTTCAAAATGTTGTCTTGAGTCAGTAAGTGTTCAACCCCTTTGTTATGGCAAACATGTGCTTAACAAGTCAGATAATAAATTGCATGGACTCACTCTGTGTGCAATAATTGTCTTTGACATGATTTGTGAATGACTACCTCATCTCTGTACCCCACACATACAATTATCTGTAAGGTCCTTCAGTTAAGCAGTGAATTTGAAACACAGATTCAACCACAAAGACCAGGGAGGTTTTCCAATGCCTCACAAAGAAGGGCACCTATTGGTAGATGGGTAAAAATTTAAAAAGCAGACATTGAATGTCCCTTTGATCATGGTGAAGTTATTAATGACACGTTGGATGGTGTATCAGTACACCCAGTTACTACAAAGATACATATGTCCTTCCTAACTCAGATGCAAGAGAGGAAGGAAACCGCTCAGGGATTTCAACATGATGCCAATGGTGACTTTAAAACAGTTCCAGAGTTTAATGGCTGTGATAGGGGAAAACTGAGGATGGATCAACAACATCGTATTTATACCACAATACTAACATGAATGAGTGAAAAGAAAGAAGCCTGTATAGAATAAAAATATTCCAAAACATGCATCCTGTTTGCAACAAGGTGGTGCAACATTCTCCATGCTCAACTAGACGTTGACTGGCGATAGTTTAAACTACTATGCTGTTATCTAAAGCTCAAWAATAACGATATCAAGACCTGAACCTCAGTAATCCTTCAGATATAGCTAGCTAGTTCCTGTTAGTGTTAGCTATGATCTATCTCTATAATCTCTGACATAATGAAAAGCTCCAATTAGACTCGATTCTAGAATGTGGGCCGTGTTCCGTCGCTTCATGGCAGYAGGAGGAAGCAGAAGTTTGGTGTCAAGGGTCACGGTGCAGCGAGGGCGATGAGAGGTTTAGTGACAGATGCCATAACATTCCTGTTACGGGAACGGCCTAGCTGTCRGTCTGTCTGGCTGGCTGACTGGCTTTTTACSGAAATCTAGGCCAACTGAAGCTGCTTCACTTCAGATTCAGACCAGTCCATGACTGTCCAATAACCTGAAATATAGATGGATTTAATTATTATCTTTCTCTATTACCATCCAGTAATCAGTCTTTGGAAGTTGCGTAAAATCTATGTAATGATACCGCCCAAAAATGGCAGCAGTCCTTTGATTTAAATCCCAATTATCCTTTGAAACCTAAACGTGATAGCAGGTCCGGTTCCCTCTCCTTTTTGTGTCAAAAGGGGAGTGAAACAACGACTCGGCTAGATCAGTCGATACAGAGCAGCAACTGGTGCAGGGAGGGATCGTTGGAAAACCCTGGGCATTGGCCAATGGAACCTTCTGCAATTAATCTCATTACTCCCGCCATTCAAATAAGCAGGGCACAGAGCTTTAGGGGTTTATACTCACTGGTACAGAACAATCAACGCTAGACAGATAGAAATGTACTATGTGAAAGACACGAGACGCTTTGTATATATTTTATTAAACCTTTTTTTAACTAGGCAAGTCAGTTAAAAACAAATTCTTATTTACATTGACAGCCTACCCCAGCTAAACCCGGATGACGCTGGGCCAATTGTGCGCCGCCCTATGGGACTCCTAATCACGGCCGGTTGTGATACAGCCTGGACTGGAACCTGGGTCTGTAGTGACGCCTCTAGCACTGAGATGCAGTGCCTTAGACCGCTGCGCCACTCGGGAGCCCCGAGTGAGGACGATATATCATGTGGAATTGAGTACCGTGTCATGTCTATATGATTGCTCTGAATCGGTCTTTATGTTGGATACACCACAGATAGCCCCTGTTTTGCCCCTAAAAACTGTTACAGGGTCAAATATTTTTCAGATCTCTAATTGCTGAGGGTGAGAGTAATCTTGTCCTACATCTGTGGTTTGCGGCAACTAAGTACCTCCAATCCACCTGTGTACTATATGAGAATCTCAGCTCCCCTTCGTCGTCACATGGTCGATGCTGTCAGGCTGAGCCAGCTGTCTTCACCTCAGCAGCACTCTCCCTCCCAGCTGGTGGACCTATTAGTATTACACTTTTAGTAGCGGCCATCTTCATGTTTCAGGCTTTAATGGCTTGTCAAGCTCTTAGCCGTACCACTCTATTAAAGTTATTAGTCAGTGTTCTATGTTTATGAGTTTTGGATGAGGTAGCGGGCTGGCRTCTTTGGGAGGGGAGAGGGGAAGTGTTGGCGCCATGTTCCTGGATTAACGTCCTGTGTCCGGGCTTGTATTTATAAAGGGTGTCAGAGTAGGACTCGTGTTCTAGGATCAGTTTTGGCTTTTAGATCATAATGGATATGAGTATATGACCGGGGGGGCTGATCCTAGATTAGCACTGCTGCTCACTGCCTCCATATATATTGGCTGTGTTAGCTCATTCCTGTTTGCAAATACACACACGGACATGGGATTATGGCCTTGTGTGATGACATATCACACAGAGACTGTGAAGTCACACCTTTCTTCATGGAACGTGTTGTGGCGAGCAAGTGGTTAGTGAAGTGTGAATGTGATTGAATGTGAACCTGTGTGTTCAAGATCCACCAACCCAAGGGAGTTGAGTCATGTCTGGTTTTAGTGTTTGAGAGGCTTATCACTGATAAAGTAAAGGTTATAGACAGAAGTGTATTTTGTSAACTCAAACAGACATCTTTTGAAAGAATATGAACTTGACAGAATCGTCGACAAAGAGTCTTACACCATGACAAAGGTTTTCCACAATAGGTAAAACATTTGTGCAGGACTAAATTCCGCTTTAATATCCTCATGGTCTCTAAACTCTACTTTACCTACCTCTTAATTTCCTCCAGTGGAGCTCCAGTACTCCGGGGGCAGACACTGGCAACTCAGCCCAGACATCAGTCACCCAGGGTAAGTACAGAGCGCCTCAACCACCACCCCTGGTCCTGGAGAGGCCTCTCCATAGTTCTCACCCTGCTCTTCAACAAGCGAACTATTCCACTGTACGACCAAACACACACATACCACAAGTACGATCAAACACACACACACCACAAGTACGACCAAACACACACACACCACTAGTACGACCAAACACACACACACCACTAGTACGACCAAACACACACACACCACTAGTACGACCAAACACACACACACCACAAGTACGACCGGTCAAAGTAGTGTCGTGTCAAGATGGCCTCTAGTTAAATATGAAGTAACTGGTATTTACTCTCTTCGGGGAAAGGTGGTGATGATAACCTGCAGATGCTTCACTGACTGTGGCTCAGGATGAGGGTTGTATGAGGGCCGGTGTAATAACTTGTATGACTTTGTCCCAAATGGCACTCTATTCCCTATAGTGCACTAGAGCCCATAGTGCCCTGGTCAAAAGTAGTGCACTACATAGGGAATAGGGTGSTATGAGTGTTAGCCTGGTCCCAGATCTGTTTGAGCTGTACAGCCAACTCCTGTAGTTGTTTGGTATGACAATGACCATAGGAGCTAGCACAGGAGAAAACAGATGTGGGACCAGGCTATAAGAGGGTAAGAGGTCTTGGAGAAGATAAGAGGAGAGAAGATAAGAGGTCTTGGAGAAACTGTAGCCAAGGTTTATTATAGCTGTTTATCCTTTAGCTGCTGTTTTGTTATAATAATTTACAACAACAAATGCCCATAGTTTTACCACAAGGCCCATAGTTTATTAGTGGGTAAGGATTGGAGTAATAAAGAGGGAGCTGGAGGGGAAGGATGGAGTATAACGTCTCCCATCTGATATGGAGGAACAAAGAGTGAGGAAAGGGAGAATAGAAGACGGATTGGTTTACTGGGAGAAAACCAGCATAAGAGGACTATTAATCGGGATACTGAGACAGAGAGAGAGCGAGAGAGAGAGTGAGAGAGAGAAAGAAAGAGAGAGAAGAAAAAGGTTTGAGTGGGAGAGAGAGAGATAAGTAAAGTGAAAAATGAGTAAGGTGAGAGAAAATGAGGAGTAGGAGAGAGGAGAGCTCAGTATTCAGTAGCTGGGGGTGTTCAGTTCAGTGGTGAGCAATCTTCCCTCTAGTACAATGCAATTTACAGTCACCTATTTGGCCCATGGTGTTACAGACCAAGTAAAAAATCATTAATTAATGTAAGCCCTTCATAATATGTAAAAACGTTTTTTAAAAGTCTCATGCAATGTAGGCCTGCATTGAACACCACATATAGGATACTGTAGGCTATATGATAGAAATCAAAAGCTATTTCATGGGAAAATGTTTGGTGATTTGCTCCATTGGTTTAGTTGGTAGGCCTACATTATGCTCAGATAGCCACAATAGCCTATTGACTACTGTCTCAAACTGTAAGTGTACAGCCTCAGTGTTCACTGTAAATTGGCGGGAGAGGTTGCACAAAAGTTCAAGTTTCTGCTCACAAGACCTCAAATTTGCTCAGTGCCACAAAAATGAGAGGGAACATTGTGGTGAGTCCAGGAAAGCAGGCCTCTATTTCAGCGGAGACTCCCTATTTCTTATATAGTAGAACTACTTTTGACCTGTGCCCATAGGTGTCACGCCCTGACCTTAGAGATCCTTATTTATTCTCTGTTTGGTTAGGTCAGGGTGTGACTCGGGTGGGAGATTCTATGTTTTCTATTTCTTTGTTGTTTTTGCCATGTGTAGTTCCCAATCAGAGGCAGCTGTCTATCGTTGTCTCTGATTGGAATCATATATAAGTTGTGATTTTCCGTTTGGGTTTGTGGGGAGTAATTTTCTGTTTAGCTGTTTTGTTGCCTGACAGAACTGTTCGCTTTTGTTTTTTCTGCTTTGTTATTTTGTGTGCGGTGTTCAGTTTTATTAAAAATCATGAACGCATACAACGCTGCACCTTGGTCTCCTTCTTCAACCCACGAGAGGCGTTAAAGAACTCCCCACCACAAAAGACACAAGCAGTGTGGTCAGGAGGAATGGACGTGGGAGGACATCCTGAATGGTAAGGATCCTGGACGTGGGAGGAGATCCTGGCTGGGAAAGATCGCCTCCCATGGGAGCAGACGGAGGCAGCAAGGAGGGAGCAACTATACAAGGGGTCACGGCTAGCACGGAAGCCTGAGAGGCAGCTCCCAATTCTTTTTTTGGGGGGAAGCACACGGGAGATTGGCGAGTCAGGGTTTAGACCTGAGCCAACTCCCCGTGCTTACAGTGGGGAGCGTGTGACCGGTCGGGCACCGTGTTATGAGGTGATGCGCACCCTGTCTCCAGTACGCATTCATAGCCCGGTGCGCTCTGTTCCAGCTCCCCGCAGTTGCCGTGCTAAAGTGGGCATTCAGCCAGGACGGATTGCGCCGGCTCAGCGCTCCTGGTCTCCGGTGTGTCTCTTCGGTCCAGGATATCTTGCGCCAGCTCTACGCACGGTATCCCCAGTTCGCCAGCACAAGCCCAGTGCGGCCTGTTCCAGCTCCCCGCACTTGCCGTGCTACAGGGGGATTCAGCCAGGACACGTTGTGCCAGCTCTGCGCTCCAGACCTCCAGTGCGCCTCCACGGCCCAGCATATCCTGCGCCGGCTCTACGCACTATGCCTCCAGTGCGCCTGCATAGCCCAGTGCGTCCGTGCCGCTCTCCACACTCACCGAGCTGGAGTGGGTATCCAGCCAGGACATGTTGTGGCAGCTCCCCGCACCAGGCTTCCAGTACGTCTCCTCAGTCCGGTGAGACCTGTTCCGGCTCCACGTACGAAGCCTCCAGTGATGATCCATGGTCCGAACCCTCCAGTGATGATCATGGCACGAAGCCTCCAGTGATGATCCATGGCCCGGAGCCAGTAGTGATGATCCATGGCACAAAGCCTCCAGTGATAATCCATGGCCCGGAGCCTCTAGTGATAATCCATGGCATGAAGCCTCCAGTGATGATCTATGGCCCGGAGCCTCCACTGATGATCCCATGGCACGAAGCCTTCAGTGATGATCCATGGCCCGGAGCCTGCACCGAGGGTCCCCAATCTGGAGCCTCCAGCGACGGTCCCAAGTCCGGAGTCCACAGCGACGGACCACAGTCCGGAGTCTCCAGCGACGATCCGCAGTCCAGAGCCTCCAGCGACGATCTGCAGTCCAGAGCCTCCAGCGACGATCTGCAGTCCAGAGTCTTCAGCGACGAGCTGCAGTCCAGATCCTCCAGCGGGGGTTCCCAGTCCAGAGCCTCCGGCGACAATCTGCAGTCCCGAGCCTCCGGCGACGATCTGCATCCCGAGCCTCCAGCGGCGATCTGCAGTCCCGAGCCTCCAGCGGCAATCTGCAGTCCAGAGCCCCCAGCGGTGGTCTGCAGTCCAGAGCCTCCGGCGATGATCTACGGTCCCGGAGGTCCCGGCGACGATCCCGCCACGGAGGCGGCACTGAAGTGGGCGAGCCTAAAGCGGGTGGGGTCTGCGGTCCCGCACCGGAGCCCCACCGAGAGTAGATGCTCACCCGGACCCCTCCCTATAGGTGCAGGTTTGCGGCTGGAGTCCGCACCTTTGGGGGGGGGGGGGGGCTACTGTCACGCCCTGACCTTAGAGATCCTTATTTTCTCTGTTGGTTTAGGTCAGGGTGTGACTCGGGTGGGAGATTCTATGTTTTCTATTTCTTTGTTGTTTTTGCCATGTGTGGTTCCCAATCAGAGGCAGCTGTCTATCGTTGTCTCTGATTGGGAATCATATATAAGTTGTGATTTTACGTTTGGGTTTTGTGGGGAGTTATTTTTCTGTTTAGCTGTTTTGTTGCCTGACAGAACTGTTCGCTTTCGTTTTTTCTGCTTTGTTATTTTTTGCGGTGTTCAGTTTTATTAAAAATCATGAACGTCGCTGCACCTTGGTCTCCTTCTTCAACCCACTAGAGGCGTTACAATAGGTTCCGGTCAAAAAGTAGTGTACTATAAGGGAATAGTGTGCCATTTGGGATGCACCCTCTCCCTGCACCCTAGCTGCGTCCTTGAGGGCAGACAATAATGCTTACCCATCCCCATCTATTCCTAATATCTGTAGATGTTACCCACTAATATCTGCTGTTACCCTCTAATATTTGTTGATGTTACCCACTAATATCTGCTGATGTTACCCACTAATATCTGTTGATGTTACCCCCTAATATCTGTTGATGTTACCCAATAATATCTGCTGATGTTACCCACTAATATCTGCTGATTTACCACTAATATCTGCTGATGTTACCCTCTAAATATTGTTGATGTTACCCCTAATATCTGTTGATGTTACCCACTAATATATGCTGATGTTACCCCTAATATCTGCTGATGTTACCCACTAATATCTGTTGATGTTACCCACTAATATATGCTGATGTTACCCCTAATATCTGCTGATGTTACCCACTAATATCTGTTGATGTTACCCCTAATATCTGTTGATGTTACCCACTAATATATGCTGATGTTACCCACTAATATCTGCTGATGTTACCCACTAATATCTGTTGATGTTACCCCACTAATATATGCTGATGTTACCCACTAATATCTGCTGATGTTACCCACTAATAGCTGTTGATGTTACCACTAATAGCTGTTGATGTTACCCCACTATAATATGCTGATGTTACCACTAATATCTGCTGATGTTACCCACTAATAGCTGTTGATGTTACCCACTAATAGCTGTTGATGTTACCCACTAATATCTGTTGATGTTACCTACTAATATCTTTTGATGTTACCCACTAATATCTGCTGATGTTACCTACTAATAACTGCTGATGTTACCTACTAATAACTGCTGATGTTACCTACTAATATCTGCTGATGTTACCCACTAATAACTGCTGATGTTACCCACTATAATCTGTTGATGTTACCCACTAATAACTGCTGATGTTACCACTAAAATAACTGCTGATGTTACCCACTAATATCTGTTGATGTTACCTACTAATATCTGCTGATGTTACCCATAATATCTGCTGATGTTACCCACTAATATCTGCTGATGTTACCCACTAATAACTGCTGATGTTACCCACTAATATCTGTTGATGTTACCCACTAATATTCTGCTGAGGTTACCCACTAATAGCTGTTGATGTTACCCACTAATAGCTGTTGATGTTACCACTAATATCTGCTGATGTTACCACTAATATCTGCTGATGTACCACATATATGCTGATGTTACCCACTAATATATGTTGATGTTACCCACTAATATCTGTTGATGTTACCCACTAATATATGCTGATGTTACCCTAATATCTGCTGATGTTCCAATAATATCTGTTGATGTTACCCACTAATATATGCTGATGTTACCCACTAATATCTGCTGTGATGTTACCCACTAATAGCTGTTGATGTTACCCACTAATAGCTGTTGATGTTACCACTAATAGCTGTTGATGTTACCTACTAATATCTGCTGATGTTCACCACTAATATCTGCTGATGTTACCTACTAATAACTGCTGATGTTACCTACTAATATCTGCTGATGTTACCCACTAATAACTGCTGGATGTTACCCACTAATCTGTGATGTTACCACTAATAACTGCTGATGTTACCTACTAATAACTGCTGATGTTACACTAATATCTGTTGATGTTCCCACTAATAACTGCTAAGTTACCTACTAATAACTGCTGATGTTACCCACTAATATCTGTTGATGTTACCTACTAATATCTGCTGATGTTACCCACTAATATCTGCTGATGTTACCCACTAATAACTGCTGATGTTACCCACTAATATCTGTTGATGTTACCCAGTAATATCTGCTGATGTTACCCACTAATAATCTGCTGATGTTACCCACTAATATCTGCTGATGTTACCCACTAATGTCTGCTGATGTTACCCACTAATATCTGCTGATGTTACCCACTAATATATGTAGATGTTACCCATAATATCTGCTGATGTTACCCATAATATCTGCTGATGTTACCCACTAATATCTGCTGATGTTACCCACTAATATCTGCTGATGTTACCCACTAACAATATGCTGATGTTACCCACTAATATCTGCTGTTATCCTCTAATATCTGCTGATGTTACCCACTAATATCTGCTGATGTTACCCACTAATATCTGTTGATGTTACCCACTAATAGCTGTTGATGGTACCCACTAATATCTGCTGATGTTACACACTAATATATTGTTGATGTTACCCACTAATATATGTTGATGTTACCCACTAATATCTGCTGATGTTACCTACTAATATGTGCTGATGTTACCCACTAATATCTGTTGATGTTACCCACTAATATAATGTTGATGTTACCCACTAATATCTGCTGATGTTACCCACTAATATATGTTGATGTTACCCACTAATATATGTTGATGTTACCCACTAATATATGTTGATGTTACCCACTAATATATGTGATGTTACCCACTATATCTGCTTGATGTTACCCACTAATATTGCTGATGTTACCCACTAATATCTGTTGATGTTACCCACTAATATATGTTGATGTTACCCACTATATCTGTTGATGTTACCCACTAATATATGTTGATGTTACCCACTAATATCTGCTGATGTTACCACACTAAATATCTGCTGATGTTACCCACTAATATCTGCTGATGTTACCCCACTAATATATGTTGATGTTACCCACTAATATCTGCTGATGTTACCCACTAATATATGTTGATGTTCACTAATCTGCTGATGTCTACTAATATCTGCTGATGTTACCTACTAATATCTGCTGATGTTCCCACTATATCTGCTGATGTTACCTACTAATAATCTTGCTGATGTTACCCACTAATATCTGCTGATGTTACCTACTAATAATCTGCTGATGTTACCACTAATATCTGCTGATGTTACCACTAATATCTGCTGATGTTACCTACTAATAATCTGCTGATGTTACCCACTAATATCTGCTGATGTTACCCACTAATATCTGCTGATGTTACCCACTAATATATGTAGATGTTACCACTGATATTACCCACTATTATCTGTTGATGTTAC
>NW_019942542.1:64929-83033 GCF_002910315.2 Salvelinus sp. IW2-2015 | reverse complement strand
ATGGGGAAGAAACTCAATTTACACATTGGAGATGCCAAAGGAGTAGAATAAAGAGGGAGCTGGGAGGGGTGGTGGATGGCAGTAATAAAGAGGGAGCTGGAGGGAGATGGTAATGGGCTGAGTAATAAAGAGGGAGCCCTGGAGGATGATGGAGTAATAAAGAGGGAACTCTGAGATGAGGATGGGACGGAGTGAATTAAAGAGGGAGCTGGAGGGATGGAGTAATAAAGAGTGGAGCCTGGAGGGTAATGGAGTAATTTAAAGGGGAGCTGGAGGGATGGAGTGATAAAGAGGGAGCTGGAGGGATGGAGTAATAAGAGGGAGCTGGAGGGAGGGGATGAGTAATAAAGAGGGAGCTGGAAGGGAATGGAGTAATAAGAGGGAGCTGGGGGAGGGATGGAGTAATAAAGAGGGAGCTGGAGGAAGGATGGAGTAATAAGAACGGAGCTGGAGGGGCGATAGAGAGGGTAATAAAGGGGAGCTGGAGGGATGGAGTAAATAAGAGGAAGAGCTGGAAAGGATGAAAGGATGAGTAAATTAAGAGAGGGAGCTCGATAGGGATGGACGTAATTAAGAGGGAGCTGGTCCAAAAAGAGAGTGAGTGGATGGAGTCATAAAAGAGGGAGCTGGGAGGGGTGGACTACGAGAGTATACATAAAGAGGACTGGAAGGGTGGGATGGAGTAAGTAAAGAGGGAGCTGGAGGGAGGGATGGAGTATAAAAGGAGCGGAGGGGAGGGATGGGTAATTTAACGGGAAAACATTCGAAGTGTGGGATGGTAAGTAATAAAGGGTGCGTGGAGGGGTGATGGCAGTAATAACAGACGGGAGCTGGAGGCCCCCACTTGGAAAGACCAGAACGATGTCGCCACTGATGAGTAATTAAGAGGGAAGCGGAGAGGGGAGGAATTTTTGTAAACCACGGGGGAGGGAGAAAACGGTATTCTGCGAGGTCGGAGGATGAGTAATAAAGAGGGAGCTGGAGGGGGAGTAATAAAGAGGGAGTGGAGGGGAGGTGGGAGTAATAAAGAGGGAGCTGGAGGATGAGTAATAAGAGGAGCTGGAGGGATGGAGTAATAAAGATGAGGGAGCTGGAGGGGATGGAGTAATTAAAGAGGGAGCTGGGGGAGGGATGGAGTAATAAAGAGGGAGCTGGAGGATGGAGTAATAAAGGGGGAGGGGAGGATGGAGTAATAAGAGGGCTGAGGGATGGAGTAATAAAAGGTGAAGAGAGCAGTGGAGGGATGCTGCGGATAATAGATAGATATGAAGGGAGTGAGGGATGGAGTAATACAGAGGGAGCTGAGAGGGTGGGAGATAAAATAGAAGATGGGAGCTGGAGGGATGGAGTAATAAAGAGGGTGAGGCTCGGCTTTCAATACTATCAGTTTTTTCCAGTGACCTGCTCTTTTTCCCTCCTTCTTCCCTTCCCCCTCTTTCTCTCCTCTCTTGCTATCCCTATTTTTTTTATGTCGATGAGAAGGCTGGTGCCAAGGCAGCTGTGTGGGAAAGGATTATAGAGAGAGGGAGAGAGAGAGAGAGAAAGAGAAAGAGACTCAGAGCCAGGGACATAGACATCACAATGCAGATAAAGAGAGAGATGGAAAGCGGGAGGCCAAGGACAGAGAGTTCAAAAATTAAAGCGAGAGAGGGAAAGAGTGAGAGATAAAGTAGCGATAGCTATGCTGTGTAGTTCTGTGGTGGAGTGTTGTGTCGTGGGAGGCTCAGGTGGYAGGGATGGCAAGGCTCTGTGGTAGTAATGAGTGTTGAAGCAACCAAATAGTGGACAACACCTGGACCCCATTGCTCTCCCTCTCTCTCTCTCCCCAGTCCTAAAGACTCCCAGTCCACTCTCTCATCCAGCTCCTCAATAACAATTACCCTCAGCCTTATCCTCCTCTTCTACTCAAGTTAGGTGACGGTTTGAGAGCACACACCCACCCATCCAGGGTGGCGGAGGTGAGCGGCAAGGCACAGTAATACCCGTGTGCAGAGGGGTGTTTCAGGACCAAGAGGAGAGGAACACTCCACATAATAATGAAGGGAGAGAGAGAGAGAGGGGGGTGAGAACTAAAAATAGGCTATTGCTGGCCTCTTTCTCAATTCAATTAAAATGGCTTTATTAGCATGAAGGTGTTACCACATACATTGTCAGAGCAAACATATATAATAACTTATGATGCAGATAGATAATAATAGGAAAAAYAATCAAAATAAATGAGTAGTAACAATTAACAGGACACTACAGTAAGAAATGAATGAGAACAATAGTTAAATAGTGTTATGGGATTTTGATCAATAATGACTAAATAGTGAGAAAGACACAGGTAGCAATGGCCTCTCATTGAAAAATAACTGACTTGCCTAGTTAAATAAAGGTAAATAATTGCTCTGGTTGGTYGTTCCACTGGCTGTCCCTACGGGTGTGGCAGGAAGCTACATATTTTGCAGCTAATATGGCACAAAGGGTTTTTCTCCCAATAGATATTGGATTTTCTCCCTTTCTGATTTTGGTTCAAAATTGTTGTATTTGTTTTACATTTTGGGGAAGAAAATTGCCTCTAAGTCTGTATAGTTCTGGTAGGAGAAAATGCAGCTCTGTCTTGACCTCTTTGAGGCCAGAKTGAGCACAACCTGTCCTCTCTAGGTAGCCAGATTTGTCTGTGACAGACGGTTTCTATGGCCAGCCTGTTCTCTCTCTCTCTCTCTCAAAATGTGCTTTAGCAAAATAACATTTGCCCAAAGCAAAATATTTGAAGTCTCCTGGAATAAAAGATTCACCACTCTTCTATTTTTCGACTCTCCTGTTNTGTGCTTTAGCAAAATAACATTTGCCCAAAGCAAAATATTTGAAGTCTCCTGGAATAAAAGATTCACCACTCTTCTATTTTTCACCTCTCCTGTTCTTTGTTCTGCTATACAGAGAGAAAGGAAAGACTCCCTACATTTTAAGTCATGATTTTTATAATGTGGCTGGACCGGTGACTTGGCCAGTCATGACAGTATACAGTACGATTTATGTATTAATACACACAATGAGAAGCAATTGCCTCAAAAATGTCAACCCTCTTCCTAACATGATTTAAACCATTATGGAGCATTAAGCACAGAGTTGACAGGTAACACACATGCACATTCAGGGTTGCACCCCCCTTCGTTTTCCTTCCTGCAACCACTTGTTTCCATTCCRCATCACTCCAGTCCCTTTAAAMGCGAAAGAGAGGAGAWTAATTGTACAGAAAAAGCATTATTTGTCACGTCCTGACCATAGAGAGCATTTATTTTCTATGATAGAGTAGGTCAGGGTGTGACTAGGGGYTGTTCTAGTTTATATTTTCTATGTGGGGTTCTAGGTTTATTTTCTATGTTGGTGATTTGTATGATTCCTAATTAGAGGCAGCTGGTAATCGTTGTCTCTAATTGGGGATCATACTTAAGTAGCATGTTTTCCACCTGTGGGTGATGGGATATTGTTTATGTTTAGTTGCCTGTTAGCACGGCATTGTCGTCACGGTTCGTTTATTCTTTATTTGTTTTGTCTTTGCTTAAGTTTCACTTTATTCATTAAMATTATGCGGAACTCAAAGTACACTGCGCCTTGGTCCGACATTCATTATTATGAACAACGTGACATTATTAGGTGAATCTTTAGTTTCTTCTGTTTGCCACACAGAGAGGAGAGGGATTGATTATTTCTATTGGAAAAGCATAGAGATTATGATGAGGGCTGTGTTTGGGGTGCGGTAGCCTAGTGGTTAGAGCGTTGGGCCAGTAATCCGAAAGGTTGCTAGATCTGAATCCCAGAGCTGAACAGAGGTCAAAAAATATGTCTGTGTCGGAACCAGCCAGTTAAGCCACTGTTCCTGGTAGGCAGGGGTCTGTCATTGTAAAATAAGGATTGTTCTTAACTGACTTGCAGTTACATCATTTTTTTTTTAAACTAGGTATTTGTGTGTGGTGGTCTCTCTCCAACTCTTCATCCTCCTTTGATTGGAGGCGAATTTTAAAAACACAGCCGCACTCATAGTAGTCACGACACACACACACACACACGACACCACATACTGTAGGGGAACTGCAGAAGAGAAAGAGCTTTTAGAGAAGACCAGACAGCGCCACCTGGAAACATCCAACCTGAGGAAACAGCAAAGTTCTAAAAGTGTGTTTTTAGAAAGAAAATCTTTTAATATGTCCACAAGTTTTAGGCCCCTCAGGTTCCTTCAGCTATTCAGGTGGGGCAATGAGAGTACTATAAGGCTGGCCTTCATGCTTTCTTAGGTCCCTCAGGTTGCTCTGGCAGGCACTTCCAGAGGCTGGGGGCTAGAACTAAAGAGGCCTCTCTCTCCAGCCTCTTTGGTCTGTAGGCTTTGGATAGTATTAAATAGGCCAGTGTCAGAGGACGCCTAGGGAACCTACTGGGTATGTAACTTAAAAGCATGTCTGACATGTTGTGTGCAATTGTATTTTTTTGATTTCCTTTATTTAACCAGTGGCTTAGTTGGGACTACGTTTCTCATTTGCCAACTTGCGCAATGTATCGGGTGTGCACATTATGATTGATTTACAAACCCAATAGAAAGAATCTTTTAAATTAATTTCACAGTTGCGGCCATGCAGAGACCTTATAAACCCGGTGTAATGTGGATGCTCTCGCGTCTGGTCTTGGTCCAGTACCGTGCTTGGCTAGCATTTCTGTATGTTTAGGTAACAGTTGAACCAACATAGAGTTGTGGGTAGACCAGACAGGAGAGCATTACAGTAGTCAAACCTGCTTGTAATAAAAGCATGGATGAATCTCTCTGTATCAGCCTGAGAGAGAAATGGCTGCACCTTGGCATTGTTCCTCAGGTGGTAAAAAGCTATTTTTGGTCACATTTCTACTCCTAACATTGCTGTTATTTATTCATCCTCTTCTTATTCCGCCCATTCTTCTCTTTTCTGTCTTGGTTGGCTGCACACCATCACTCAAATGAGGATGAAGGAGAATTACTTGTGTGCATTAATAGAGGATGTTGAATCTTTATGTTTACAAAAAGGGGAGCTCCTTACCACCCACGGGTATTGTAGCTGCTGCAGTGCACTGCTCTTTAGACACACACACACACACATAGGGACATRCATAGAYACACACACACTGCGAGCTGTGTGCTGGGCCTGGCTCTGCACTCCTGTCATATTTTATTTAAGTCCTTTCACTATGGCATTTCCAGATCCACATCACTTTGTATTTATGAACCGCTACTGTATTTGTGAGAAAAAAATGTTTTTAACCAAATACTCCCCCCTCTTTTCCCCTCCTCTCCCTTGTCGTCCGTCCCACATACATATAGGCTTTCTCAACAGTGACACATAGCAGTATGCACCCAAGCATGCTTGCACACATGTAGGACAACACACACACTTCCCTATCGCTCATCAGTCAAATTACAGTCTGCATATTCATATACTGGTAATCTCTGCCAAAACCATCRCGGACGGCTTTATAGACTTCAAATCAGGATGACACCCAATAATTTAAATATTTTATCTCACTGGCACTTTACTATATATAGCCTCATAAAATGTATTTAATTAGATGGATGGGTAGAGGAAGAGGGGAGTGATGGAGGGATTATGAGAGGAGGATGGAGGAGAGGAGGAGGAAGGGCTGAGGTAGGAAGAGGTTAGGTTGTTAGTTTCGTGGTAAGGAGTATGTGTGTTTGTGTGCGTTTGTGTGTGAGAGGAAGCTAGGTATAGCACAGCAGAGATGAGTCAGCGTTATACCCCCAAATAATTAGCGTTGTGTTACAGGGCCAGAGATCGTTACAACGCGGCACACGTTAAATATTCACAGACATTTTCGAGTGTGTGTACAAGCACGAGGACATCACTGGTTAGGATGCACGTGCCATGTTTGGTTAAATGTGTGTTTACCATATTTAGCCAGATTTCTTGCTTTACCTTACTCGCTTTTGTGGAAGTGCAGGGTTAAATAGTGTATATATTGATGTGTGAGTATATTTGTGTGTGAAAGTTCTTGTTTGTTTGTCTATGTGTGTTTGGAATAGCAGTTGGTTTTGTTTGTGTCCTTCTGTGTGTGTGTGTGAGAGGTGTGTGTGTGTTTGCTAGCTTGCTTTGTGCAGTAATGGTACAGTTGCCATGGCCACCTACATCGTGTCCTCATCCTTAGAGCACTGGGCCCTTTGTGTCACCCTACTAAAAAAAGAGCCCCCCCCCACACACACACACACATAAACAGAGAGAAAACACACACAGTACACCGTTGGAAGTTAAGTGCAGTACACTTACAAGGGGATACATAACAGGGTAGTAGTATCTGTAGTATCACCTGAATATAAACTGAATCGAGCGACAAAGAGTTCTATACAGTTCACATCTACAGTACAAGCATTTCTTGTAATATATCACTTGATGTATTGCAACTCTACATTCTACAAAGGAGTTCATTTGTCTCAATTATGTTTTGCCGTATTAGTCGGAGTCTGAGAGTAACTTGTGGGAATAATACAAAGTCGCACAAGTGAATAGAGGTAAGATATTCAAGACAACAAATAAGTGCAACTAAAATGTGTGCCAGGATATTCCTTTAGAAATGGTAGCAGCCCGGGCTCTCCTCTGACCTAAACCAATAGTGCATTTAGCGATAAGAGTAATCACACATATCAAGCAACAACATGGAAACAAAGGCCTAATGGACAACGACAACAAATAGAAACCCATTAATTGGGTAAAGGACACGTATTACAGAAGTAGAAAAATCTGTGGTAGCTCACGGCCTAGGGTTAAGACTTTAGCTCGATGGGCTAACAGTCTTTGGAGACTTGGGTTCGAACCCCATTTAGTGTGGTCTGTGTAACGGAGTAGAAAAAATAGGTAGTAGCTCACAGCATAGGCTTTAGCTTAGTAGGCTACAGAGCAGGGTTCGAATCCCGCTCTGGGGTATTTGCACTGATAATATTGCTAGGGAGTCTTTTTCTGGACCACTTAAAGGAAAGGTTCACCCATTTTGAATGTWATATTGTTTTTGTGCATCTCTGAGGGATGTTTCATCGATTCCCTGTGTCATTTCATGTTTTCACGTGTATCTGAGTTATTGCTGTTCAAGTAGGCAGAAATCCGTCCGGTATGACGTAGCGCAGTGATAAAGTCGCTCTCACTACACTGGAAGTTAWTAGGAATAGGACTTTTAGGTCGCAAAAATATCACTCATACARTACATGTCAGATTACTGTCCGATGTCGTAACATGAGAGGATGTCTTCTCTCGAATGAGCCATTGATCATATTTTTGTGATATTCCTACCTCGAGAAATGTGTAATTTAACGGAGGGTCTAGCACATTTTTCCTACTTGTCTGCCTYTTTAGTYCAGGGTGCATTCCATGGTGCCGTTGCCAGAGATATTATAGAAAGGAGATAGRAATCCAATGAATGAAGGAACGTA
Source organism: Salvelinus sp. IW2-2015 (assembly GCF_002910315.2). NCBI lineage: Eukaryota > Metazoa > Chordata > Actinopteri > Salmoniformes > Salmonidae > Salvelinus > Salvelinus sp. IW2-2015. Next base: position 75,592 of record NW_019942542.1, on the reverse strand, counting down.
TAACGCCCCATCGAGTAGACTTGACCAATCACGTTCACGTTGTCATGCTGCTTCACACGGTTGCTAAGCTAATCGTCACGCAATCCCTTCTYAAAGTCAGTGTATATGTCGAGAAACGTGCCTTATTTTCCTCTAAAGTATGGAAAGTCACAATTCCAAAGCGATACGATATTACAGAGAACAAGTTAATTATGTCACATCTCGGAAAAGATTTGTAATGTAACAAAAGCCATTTATATCATGTTGAAACCAGCTTGGCCCACTGTCATACCACAACGCCCCCCCCACACACACCACATCCTATATTTTCCTGATGCCAACACACAAACACACACATCCACACACACACAGTTGACAGAGTTTGCTCTCTGTATTGCTCTCCAGTCATTATTCCCCAACTGAATTTGAATGTAATGCATGTGTCTTAATGGTTAGCGGCAGGGTATTAATGTTCTTACTATGTAAGGGGAAACACGACCCAATTACTACACACACACACACACACACTCAGTATGGAGAAACCGCAACATGATTACACAGCAGTGTTCCACCACTCCTGGGCAGGGACAATGTTATGTCACAGATAATATACAGATGTCTTTATTGATCTAGCCCCACCCCCACTTCTCCATTCCTCCTCTTCTCCAAGGCCAACTGTCACCAATCTCATAAAGGCGATATAGTATCTTTGTCTTGGATAGAGAGAGACAGTAGAGATATTGTCTGTCATATTGTAGGAAGTCTATCCACTGCAATGTGAATCCCAGGGGTCTCCAAATCCAGTACTATAAAGATAATGGGTGTGAATTTGTTCCAGCCCAGTAGCTTTTTCCAGGAATGGAGCTGAAGACCCCTGGGTTCCCCTGGTGAGAGTGCAGAGAGGAGAGAGGAAGGGTATTTTTGTGTCCAGGTATAACTGAAGCAATAGTGGTCAGCGGTTTGGAGTGTCAGGCTTTGTAGCCCGGGGTTGACTGCCACTGAGGTGTGTCTACTGAACCATAACACAGAGGGATATACACCTGCCCATATATATATATATATACACACATATACATATATGCATACATATACACACAGTTGAAGTCGGAAGTTTACATACACTTAGGTTGGAGTCATTAAAACTCATTTTTCAACCACTCCACAAATTTCTTGTTAACAAACTATAGTTTTGGCAAGTCGGTTAGGACATCTACTTTGTGCATGACACAAGTAATTTTTCCAACAATTGTTTAGACAGATTATTTCACGTATTATTCACTGTATCACAATTCCAGTGGGTCAGAAGTTTACATACACTAAATTGACTGTGCCTTTAAACAGCTTGGAAAATTCCAGAAAATTATGTCATGGCTTTAGGAGCTTCTGATAGGCTAATTGACATAATTTGAGTCAATTGGAGGTGTACCTGTGGATGTATTTCAAGGCTTACCTTCAAACTCAGTGCCTCTTTGCTTGACATCATGGGAAAATCAAAAGAAATCAGCCAAGACCTCAGAAAAAAATTGGGAACAATTTCCAAACGCCTGAAGGTACCACGTWYATCTGTACAAACAATAGTACGCAGTCATAAACACCATGGGACCACGCAGCCGTCATACCGCTCAGGAAGGAGACGCATTCTGTCTCCTAGAGATGAACGTACTTTGTGCAAATCAATTCCAGAACAAAAGCAAAGGACCTTGTGAAGATGCTGGAGGAAACAGGAACAAAAATATCTATTTCCACAGTAAAACGAGTCCTATATCGACATGTGGCAAAATGGCTTAAGGACAACAAAGTCAAGGTATTGGAGTGGCCATCACAAAGCCCTGACCTCAATCCTKTAGAAGATTTGTGGGCAGAACTGAAAAAGCGTGTGCGCGCAAGGAGGCCTACAAWCCTGACTCAGTTACACCAGCTCTGTCARGAGGAATGGGCCAAAATTCAAGGGAAGCTTGTGGAAGGCTACCCGAAACGTTTGACCGAARTTAAACAATTGAAAGGCAATGCTACCAAATATTATTTGAGTGTATGTAAACTTCTGACCCATTGGGAATGTGATGAAAGAAATAAAAGCTGAAATAAATAATTCTCTCAACTATTATTCTGACATTTCACATTCTTAAAATAAAGTTGTGATCCTAACTGACCCAATTAAGGGTATTTTTACTAGGATTAAATGTCAGGAATTGTGAAAACTGAGTTTAAATGCATTTGGCTAAGGTGTATGTAAACTTTTGACTTCAACTATACATATATACACACACACACACACACACACACACACATGAACTACCGTTCTAAAGGTTGGGGTCAGTTAGAAATGTTTTTTTTTATTTAAAGAATAGCAAATTTTTTGTCCATTAAAATAACATCAAACTGATCAGAAAACGATGTAGACAGTGTTATTGTTGTAAATGACTATTGTAGCTGGAAACTGCAGATTTTTTATGGAATATCTACATTGGCATACAGAGGCCCATTATCAGCAACCATCACTCCTGTTTTCCAATGACACGTTGGATTAGCTACTCAAAGTTTAKAATTTTAAAAGGTTAATTGATCATTATAAAACCATTTGCAATTATGTTAGCACAGATAAACTGTTGTCCTGATTAATGAAGCAATACAACTGGCCTTCTTTAGACTAGTTGAGTATCTGAAACATCAGCATTTGTGGGTTCGATTACAGGCTCAAAATGGCCAGAAACAAAGAACTTTCTTCTAAAACGCATCTATTCTTGTTCTGAGAAATGAAGTCTATTCCATGTGAGAAATTGCCAAGAAACTGAAGATCTCGTACAACACTGTACTACTCCCTTCACATAACAGAGCAAACTGTCTCTAATCAGAATTGAAAGAGGAGTGGGAGGCCCCGGTGCACAACTGAGCAAGAGGACAAGTACATTAGAGTGTCTAGTTTCAGAAACAGATGCCTCACAAGTCCTCAACTGGCAGCTTCATTAAATAGTACCCACAAAACACCAGGCTCAATGTCAACAGTGAAGAGGCGAATCTGGGATGCTGGCCTTCTAGGCAGAGTTCCTCTGTCCAGTGTCTGTTCTGTTGCCCATCTTAATCTTTTCATTGGCCAGTCTGAGATACGTTTTTTTCTTTGCAACTCTGCCTAGAAGGCCAGCATCACAGAGTCACACACATTTCTTTCCACAGGGTTGGGGAGTGAGTCAAGGATGCAGTTTAAGCTCCACCCTCTTCAACATATATATCCACAAATTGGCGAGGCCGCTAGAACAGTCTGCAGTACCCCGGCCTCACCCTACTAGAATCTGAAGATGAAATGTCTACTGTTTGCTGATGATCTAGTGCTTCTGTCCTCAACCAAGGAGGGCCTACATCAGCACCTGGATTTTCTTCACAGATTCTGTCAGACCTGGGCCCTGACAGTAAATGTCAGTAAGACTAAAATAATGGTGTTTCAAAAAAGGTCCAGTTGCCAGAACCATGAACACAAATTCCATCTATACACCATTGCCCTAGAGCACACAAAAAATGATACATACWTCGGCCTAAACATCAGCGCCACAGGTAACTTCCACAAAGCTGTGAACGATCTGAGAGACAAGGCATAAAGGGCCTTCTATGCCATCAAAATGAACAAATTTGACAAATTAGGATCGGCTAAAAATACATGAATCAGTTGCCCTTCATGGTTGTGAGGTCTGGGGTCCGCTCACCAACCAATTATTCACAAAATGGGACCAACACCAAATTGAGACTCTGCATGCAGAATTCTGCAAAAAAATATTGTCTGTGTACAACGTAAAACACCAAATAATGCATGCAGAGCAGAATTTGGCCGATACCCGCTAATTATAAAAATCCAGAAAARAGCTGTTAAATTCTACAACCACCTTCCATAACAAAGCCACCACCTACAGAGAACTTAACCTGGAGAAGAGCCCCCTAAGCAAGCTGGTCCAGGGGCTCTGTTCAAACACCCCACAGAGTTCCAGGACAGAAAAACAATTTGACCCAACCAAATCATGAGAAAAAAAAAAGACAATAACTTCACACATTGGAAATAATTTACTAAAAAACAGAGCACACTAGAATGCTATTTGGCCCTAAACAGAGACTACCCAATGGCAGAATACCTGACCACTGTGACTGACTCAAAATTAAGGAAAGCTTTGACTATGTACAGACTCAGTGAGCATAGCCTTGCTATTGAGAAAGGCAGGCAAAAAGCAGACCAGGCTCTCAAGAGAAGACAGGCTATGTGCACACTGCCCACAAAATGAGGTGTAAACTGAGCTGCACTTCCTAACCTCCTGCCAAATGTATGACCATAGAGACATATTTCCCTCAGATTACACAGACCCACAAAGAATTTGAAAACAAATCCAATTTTGATAAACGCCCATATCTATTGGGTGAAATATCACAGCAACAAGATTTGTGGCCTGTTGCCACAAGAAAAGGACATCCTGTCACAATGTATAATGATTGGAGACAGGCGCAGGAATACGTAATATGGGGGTTTAATTATTCCACCCAAAAATACAACATGCCATGATAAAGGCACGTGAACGAAGCCCAAAATAAACACGTATATAAAATACACAGGGATGTAACTCAAACAAAGAGCGAGGTGTAAACCTCTAATAATTACAAGGGATGAGACCCGTAATAACACTACACAGGACGAGACCCGAAGTAACAAGTGCACAATACACCTAGCAGGAAAGCCAACACAACAATGCACTGGTACTCAAGACCAACGGACATGGGAACAATAACCGACAAGGACAATGGGGAACAGAGGGCACATATATAACATACTAATCAGGGGGAATGGGAACCAGGTGTGCGTAATGAGACAAGACAGTCTGGGGTTGGTGGTAATGAATCCAGTTCGGTGATGCCTAGACAGCCGGTGACGTAGACCTCCGGAACTGGTGAATGGAATGAGTAGCAGTACCGGGGGGCACGGTGACAGTACTCCCCGACACGCGGGATGATACCGGCCTCGGGGACAACCACAGGGACGCATTGCGGGTCGGTCAGGGCGGCGATGGTGAAAGCGAAGCGTCCAGGATGTCCACCGAAGCGTCAGCGAAGCGTCCAGGATGTCTACTGCAAGAACTCCACACCTCTGGGCCATTACCCCTTCGTCGATGAGATACTGGAGACGCACCGCCCGACGCCTCGAATCCAGGACTTCACGGACCGAGTACGCTGGACCTCCATCGATGTCCAGAGGAGGAGGCGGGATGTCACTGAGTCCAAGCCCACTGGCCTGAGGAGAGACACATGAAAAGTCGGGTTAATGCGGTAATCAGCAGTGAGTTGCAAACGGCACGTTACCTAATTAACCCTCCTCAGGACTTTAAACGGCCCCACAAACAGCGGGCTCAGCTTCCGGGAGGGCAGGTGGAGGGGCAGGTTCCGGGTGGAGAGGCAGACCCGGTYGCCTGGAGAGAAGACAGGCGCCTCACTGCCGTGACGGTCAGCTTGTTCCTTGTGCTGACGCACGGCCCGCTGGAGTTGTGTGCGCAGCGTTCCAGGTCTCCTCAGCCGCAGGGMGCTCAGTCTGGCTCAGATGCCAGGGCCGGCTGATACCCCAACACGCACTAGATTGGAGTGAGGTTAGTGGAGGAGTGGCGGAGGGAATTCTGTGCGTACTCAGCCCAAGTTAGAAAATCCGCCCACTCCTGACTGTAACACCTCAGGAACCTGCCCACCTCCTGATTGACCCTCTCCACCTGTCCATTAGCTTGAGGACGATACCCAGAGGTGAGACTGACCGTGACCCCCAGGCGTTCCATGAATGCTTTCCGCTTGAGGTGAACTGAGGGCCACCRTCTGAATGTCCTCTGGGATCCCGTAGTGCCGGAAGACGTGCGTATAAGGAGCCTCCGTGGTTTGCATAGCCGACGGGAGCCCAGGCAGAGGAAGGAGGCGACAAACTTTGGAAAACCGGTCCACAACGACGAGAACGGGGGTGTTCCCCTGGGAGGGGGGGGAAGGTCAGTGACAAAGTCCATCGAGAGGTGAGACCAGGGTCATTGTGGAACCGGCAGGGGAAAGAGCTTTCCATAAGGGAGGTGTCTTAGACTGAGCACAGATGGGGCAGGAAGAGACATAAACCCGGACTTCCCTAGCCAAGGTGGGCCACCAGTACTTCTCAGTCAGGCAGGCGATTGTACGGTTTATCCCAGGATGACCCGACACAGGCGCTGTGTGCGCCCAGTTAAGGAGGCGATCCCGCAGACCCGTGGGCACGTAGGCGCGGTTCTCTGGGCACTGTGCAGGCACGGGTGCCATGCACAGGGCCTGCCATATATCGGCATCCATGTCCCACACCACTGGCGCGATGATACAGGAAGGAGAGATGATGGTCTCCTCTCCCTCTCTCTCCTCTGCGTCCTAGWGGCGAGACAGGGCATCCGCCTTCACGTTCTTCGAGCCTGGACTATAGGAATGCGTGAATTAGAGCCTGGCGAAGAATAGAGCCCGCCTGGCCTGTCTTGGGTTTAGCCTCTTCGCTGCCCTGATGTACTCCAGGTTGCGGTGGTCCATCCACACCAGGAAAGGGTATTTGGACCGCTCCAGCCAGTGCCTCCATGCCTTCAGAGCCTTCTTGGCCTGCCAAGAGTTCCCGGTCCCCGCCGTCGTAGTTCCTCTGGGCGTGGTTCAGCGGCTTGGAGTTGAAGGYGCAAGGCTGCCGTTTTGGAGGGGTTCCGGTGCACTGTGACAGCACTGCCCCGACTCCTACTTCGGAGGCATCCACCTCGACGATGAAGGGAAGTGAGGGGTCGGGATGAGCCAGCACGGGAGCAGTGGTGAAGCGTGCCTTTAGTCTCTCGAACGCTCTCTCCGCCATCCTCCGTCCAACCAAGCTGTTGGGGACGKCCTCTCAGCAGGGAAGAGGTCCCCGACCACCGTGCTGAAGCCCCAGATGAACCTCCGGAAATAGTTGGCGAACCCCAGGAATCGCTGGACTGCTTTCACAAAGTTGGGATGGGCCTTGACCTGACTGCGCTGACACGTTGCTCCTCCATCTCCACTCCCTCCGTGGATATGATGTAGCCCAAAAAGGACACGGACCGCTGGAAAAACAAACATTTCTCTTGTTTAACATATAGATCATGCTCCAACAATCTTCCCAGCACAGACCTGACCAACGAGACATGCTGGGCGCGGTCAGCAGAATAGGCCAAAATGTTGTCTATATAAACCACYACGCCCCGTCCCAGCATGTCCTGAAGCACTTCGTTAATAAAGGCCTGGAAGACTGAAGGAGCATTAGACAGGCAAAACGGCATTACGAGATACTTGTAATGGCCCGTGGTCATGGAAAAGGCAGTTTTCCATTCGTCGCCTACACTATTGCGCACCAGGTTGTAGGTGCTCCTCAAGTCCAGTTTCGTGAAGTGCTGCACCCTGTGCATTTGTTTGTTGATGTTTCGGATGAGGGGTAAAGGATAGCTGAATTTGATGGTGGCTTTATTCAGAGTTCGATAACCAATGCAGGGGCGCAGTYTTTTTAACAAAAAGAAGCTTGATGAGGCTGGTGACGTAGAGGGTCGGATAACACTCTGCTGGAGGCTCTCCTGTACGTAGGTCTTCATGGCCTCGGTCTCGGCATAGGAAAGGGGATAGACGTGTCCTCTCGGGAGGACTGCGTCAGACAGCAGGTCAATGGCACAGTCCCAGGGGTGAGGAGGCAGGCGTGTACACCAGTTCTCTCAGACCCAGGCTACACGCCTGCCTCCTCACCCCTGCGGACTGTCCATGACCTGCTGTCTGACGCAGTCCTCCGTCTATCCCCTTTCCTATGCCGAGACCGAGGCCATGAAGACCTACGTACAGGAGAGCCTCCAGCAGAGTGTTATCCGACCCTCTACGTCACCAGCCTCATCAAGCTTCTTTTTGTTAAAAAACTGCGCCCCTGCATTGGTTATCGAACTCTGAATAAAGCCACCATCAAATTCAGCTATCCTTTACCCCTCATCCGAAACATCAACAAAACAATGCACAGGGTGCAGCACTTCACGAAACTGGACTTGAGGAGCACCTACAACCTGGTGCGCAATAGTGTAGGCGACGAATGGAAAACTGCCTTTTCCATGCCACGGGCCATTACAAGTATCTCGTAATGCCGTTTTGCCTGTCTAATGCTCCTTCAGTCTTCCAGGCCTTTATTAACGAAGTGTTCAGGACATGCTGGACGGGCTGGTGGTTATATAGACAACATTTTGCCTATTCTGCTGACCGCGCCCAGCATGTCTCGTTTGTCAGTCTGTGCTGGAAGATTGTTGGAGCATGATCTATATGTTAAACAAGAGAAATGTTGTTTTCCAGCGGTCCGTGTCCTTTTTGGGCTACATCATATCCACGAGGGAGGGAGATGGAGGAGCAACTGTCAGCGCAGTCAGGTCAAGGCCCATCCCAACTTTGTGAAAGCAGTCCAGCGATTCCTGGGGTCGCCAACTATTTCCGGAGTTCATCTGGGCTTCAGCACGGTGGTCGGGGACCTCTTCCCTGCTGAGAGCGTCCCAACAGCTTGGTTGACGGAGGATGGCGGAGAGAGCGTTCGAGAGACTAAAGCACGCTTCACCACTGCTCCCGTGCTGGCTCATCCCGACCCCTCACTTCCCTTCATCGTCGAGTGGATGCCTCCGAAGTAGGAGTCGGGGCAGTGCTGCACAGTGCACCGGAACCCTCCAAAACGCAGCCTTGCACCTTCAACTCCAAGCCGCTGAACCACGCCCAGAGAAACTACGACGGCGGGGACCGGGAACTCTTGCAGCCAAGAAGCTCTGAGCATGGAGCACTGGCTGGAGCGGTCCAAATACCCTTTCCTGGGTGGATGGACCACCGCAACCTGTACATCAGGGCAGCGAAGAGGCTAACCAAGACAGGCCAGGCGGGCTCTATTCTTCGCACTTCGCCGGCCTAATTCACGCATTCCTATAGTCCAGGCTCAAGAACGTGAAGGCGGATGCCCTGTCTCGCCTACTAGACGCAGAGGAGAGAGAGGAGAGGAGACCATCATCTCTCCTTCCTGTATCATCGCGCCAGTGGTGTGGGACATGGATGCCGATATATGGCAGGCCCTGTGCATGCACCCGTGCCTGCACAGTGCCCAGAGAACCGTGCCCACGGGTCTGCGGGATGCCTCCTTAACCTTTTGCAATAGGGAGCTGTTAGCATTATTTTTTTTTTACATTTCCAAATTAAACTGCCTCGTACTCAATCTTGATCGTACAATATGCATATTATTGTATTATTGATAAAAACAGTCTATAGTTTCTATAGGAGTTGAATTTGTCTCTGAGTGTACAGAAACAATCACAGCACTTTCATGACAGGTTTCAGATTTCAAAATTTTTACCTCTGATCTGGGGCTGTTTATAAGGCCACAGTGGAATGCTATGAAAGAAACCGACACTGCCTACGTCTTCCTCGGGTCGTGCTACGTCATCACGTTTCAAGAAGTGAATGGGACTTCACAGCCATTATAAATGACCAAAATGTACAGAGACCGTCTTTCTCAACGTGCGCCTCAAGCGTGAAGCCATCGACCTGTCTCGTTCCAAGTCGTTTTCTAACCAGCAATATTTCTCCGGTCATGTTTCATCGTTATAGTGTTAAAAAACATCATAATGTTAGTGAATTTGAACCGTTTTATATCAATTTAATCCGTTTAGTGCGTTTTGAGAATTTCTTTGTTGTGCGTTCTGAAAGTTGGACACACTTTTAGGAGTCGGTCGTTGGTGCTGGACATTCGAAGGACAGAGACATCTATCGACCAAAAACGTGTTAAACATAAGAAAGGATACATTGCCCAAAATATGATGGAAGATCAGCTCAAAGTAAGCAATATTTATATGATAAACCGTGTTTCGGTCGAAATATTTTAAACGCACCATATCGCCATTTTGTTTGTATAGCTTCACTTGGCCAACCCTGTATTGAAAAGTAAGGATAATTTTAAAAATGTAAATCAGCGGTTGCATTAAGAACTAATTGTCTTCGATTCCTGTCAACCCTGTATTTTTTAGTCAAGTATATGATTAGCTTTTAATTAAACTAGATCACTCTGATAGATGACGTCAACATTTGAGGCTTGATTTCCTAGTATTTTCATTGTGTAACCACGTTTTGTATGGCTAAATATGCACCTTTTCGAACAAACTGTATATGTATGTTGTAAAATGATGTTACAGAGTGTCATCGGAAGAATTCTGAGAAGGTAGTGAAAAAAATTAATTCTTTTGGCGGTGGTACGTATAGCGCTCTTTGGCGGAATCGATGCTCTGGTAACGTTGGAAACATGTAGTATGCTAATTTATCGATTTATTGTGTTTTCGCTGAAAACGCTTAGAAAATCTGAAATATGGTCTGAAATCACAAGAACTGGTCTTTCCATTCTATGCTTTGTCTATTTTTATGAATGTTTTATGATGAGTAAATTGTCATACACGTTCTCTATCTAGTAATTCTAGGGATTTGTGATGGTCGGTCAATGTTAAACTGTGATTTCTACCTGAAATATGCACTTTTTTCTAACAAAAATATCCTATTACCATGAATAGTTATCAGACTGTCATCTGATGGTTTTTTTATAGGTTATTGGCTATCAATATCTTAGTGAGCCGAATTGGTGATAGCACCTGAAGGAGTAAGAAAACTATGGAGGGCTGAATTAGTGTGG
>NW_019942542.1:39010-61633 GCF_002910315.2 Salvelinus sp. IW2-2015 | reverse complement strand
CAGATCCTGGTATTCCTCTGGTAACTTCACTTGAGGGGCGTGGTCCGGACTTTCCACCGAAGTGGTGTTGACAGACACTTTGAGACACCTCCCGTGACACTCCTGGGTTGGAGCAGGAGAATTCCCTGGCTTGTCACCTCCTTGCCTATTTGTGGATAGAGGGCAGTCGGGGAAAAATGACCTCTTTCCTCACAATAGGAGCAGAGGCCCAGATTCCTCCTTCTCTTACGTTCTGTCTCGGGCAAACGTGCAAAGCCCACCTTCATCGGCTCTGGCTACGGATCAGGTGTAGCCATGGGCTCTGGATTTTGCTTAGGTCTGCGTCGGGACCGCAGGACGTTTTCCAAACGAATCGTCATGCTGATGAGCTGGTCGAGTGACAGGTTGTCATCACAGCAGGCTAACTCCATCTGTACCTACTTCTGCAATCCTCTAAGGAACACAGTGACCAAAACCGACTCGTTCCATCCGGTGGAGGCCATGATGGTCTGGAACTCCATGGCGAACCCCGAGGCGTTCCTAGATCCCAGGCGTAGTCGGAGTAGGCGTTTACCCCACTCTCGACCCTCCACAGGATGATCAAACACCGAGCAGAAGAGGGTGAAGTGCTTGACATCGGGTCCACCCGTTTCTCAGACCGTAGCTCCCCAGTCCAGGGCCCGTCCAGTCAGTGCCGAGTTGACGGTGGCGTAGCGAGCGAGGTACAGGTTGCATTGCAGAAGGAACCCCTTGCATCTTGCTGGCGAGCCGTCAAAGCGTTCCGTGAAGGACAGGGGTATTCCGCGGGCCGGCTCAGATGGGACGGAGACAGGTTGTGGTGTGGGGACTGGTGCCAGAGGGACTGCACATTCCCCTCCAAGCACAGGATGGTTGCCAGCACGCTGTCCATGGGGCTGCCGAGTCTGCAGAGACAGTCCTTGTGATGCTCTACTGTCTCTACAATGGTCAATAGCTCTGTCGATCTTTCCTACTGTGTAACGGTTGTTCTCCTCCTCGTCTGAGGRGGAGCATGGATCAGACCAAAACGCAGCTTGTGTGGAATACATGATGAATTTATTTAAACAAGACGAACACGAAGCACACTTGAATAAATTACAAAAACGACCTGGACCGACCTGGACATGAGAACTTACATAACACGAAGAACGCACGAACAGGAACAGATTAAACAAACGAAACAGTCCCGTGTGGTACATACACAGACACGGAAGACACTCACCCACAAACAAACGGTGTGAACAGCCTACCTTAATATGGTTCTCAATCAGAGGAAACGTAAAACACCTGCCCCTGATTGAGAACCATATCAGGCTAACTAACAATGAACCTAAACATAGAAACACATAACATAGAATGCCCACCCAGTTCACGTCCTGACCATACTAAACAAAGACAAAATAAAGGAAATAAGGTCAGGAACGTGACATACTGTCTCCATGTTATTTTGGGTCGGTTATTCTGTCACGTTGTTACATGATCGGAGACAGGTGCAGGAAACGTAATGGGGGGGGGGGGGGGACTTATTAACTCGCCCAAAATACAAAGTCATAAAATGCTTGGGGACGAGCCCAAAACACCGTAAAACACAGGATGTAACCCAAAACAAAGTGAGGTGTAACTCTAAATAATTAAAGGCACGAGACCCGTAATAAACCACACAGGAGAGACCGAATTACAAGTGCCACAATACACTAGCAGAAAGCCAAAACAACAACGCACAGGTATACAAGACAACGGACATGGGAACAATAACCGACAAGGAACTGGGGAACAGAGGGCACATATAAATACTAATCAGGGGAATGGGAACCAGTGTGCGTAATGAGACAAACAGTCTGGGGTTGGTGGATGAATCCAATTCAGTGATGCCTAGAAAGCTGGTGACGTATACCTCCGGAACTGGTGAATGGAATGAACAGTAGTACCGGGGGATCCGTCACACAACCAGTGAAGAACAACCACCATTGTAAATACAACCCATATTTATTATTTTTCTCTTTTGTACTTTAATTATTTGCACGTCATTACAACTGTATATCCATAATATGATATTTGAAATGTCTTTATTATTTTGGAACTTTTCTGATTGTAATGTTTACTGTATATTTCTTATTGTTTATTTCACTTTTGTCTATTATCTATGTCACTTGCTTTGCAATGTAAACATATGTTTCTCATGCCAATAATATTTAAATTGAGAGAGGGAGAGAGAGAGAGAGAGAGAGAGTAGTAGAGATGGAGAGAGAAAATATCTGGTGTTTAGTGCCAGAAAGAGATGGGGCAAATAGAGAGAGAGAGAAAAGGAGAGAAGACCAGAAAAGAAGGAGAGTGAGAGACAGGAAGGCTTAGGAGCAAGAGTGAGAGAAAGAGCAGCAGTGAGAGAGGGAGTACAGCAGAGACAGAGAGATGTATTGTATATGGGTCACTAACTATACTGTCCCCAGCTGGATGTGCTGACGTGATGCAGAAAACATACATGCTTCTCTGCCATGGGTTATTGGTGTTATGGTTATGCACACACACACACACACACACACACACACACACACACACACACACACACACACACACTACAGCGCACACACACACACACACACGACACACACACACAGCACACACACACACACACACACACACACACACACACACACACACACACACACACACACACACACACACACCACACACGGACCCCCCACACCCACACCCACACACACACACACACCAACATACAGCTACACACACATACAGCCGCACACACCTGCCCTTTAATTTATGGCAGTGATGTCATTTGATTTGTCCACTGTGAATAAGAGTGTATCTAAACTCACATTGTTCTACCATGGTGTGGTTAAAAGTAGTGCACTACAATGGCATGTGTGTGATTTGGGGTGTGTGATTTGGTACGCAAACCAGACCCCTATCAAAGTGTATCTACCAAAATGCAACGTGACTCTATCAGGAGGAGATAACCCATTACATGATTATTTTAGAATGGGTCCCTCTTCAGGTTGTCCCCGACTAAAGCAAATCTTGGTCGACCAAGAGTTGTCTGTTCTATCGAACCAATCAACTATATGCACTGAGCTTGTCTGATGCTTTAAGCGCACTGTTTGATTAAATAATTAAGACACACAAATGACTCAAAAGGGAGCCCGATGGCAACACTGTGTTTACAAAAAAGGACACTGAATGCCTTTGTGACTGGCGCACGTTGTCTCTCCTCCCTGATGCAGYGAACAGGCACCACAGCACAACAAGTGATTATCGCGCTGTCCGTTCKGAAGCTGCAAGATAATTACAGCCATTTAGTTTCTTGTTTCTATGACTGAAAAGTTCTGTTAACGAAATCCCTCATTTATTTAGGAAAAACATTTGCTATTCCCTCAACCCTTGCTCTCTTTACGTGAAACATGTCCAGTATGCATTGCATGCACGTGACAAATATCAGAATCACATCAATAAATCGGGTATAACAAACTCTCTTAACACATGTGACAACAAAATGGGTGTAGAGGATGTGAAAAAGAAACTCAAAATGTGTGAACGTTTACTGGTTGCTGAGGAGGGAAAGGGGAAGTCAGATGTGTGGAAGACAATTTACTTAGTTGTGGAGACTACTGGAGATCCAGATAAAGGAGGGTATAGGAGCAAGCGCTGTGTGAGTATTATGTGTGCCTCGCAGGTTCTGTTAGATTACAATATAATATTTCTTTCTAACCATTTGGAACAGTGTAAACAACACAAAATCAATTCAAAGTGTATCCATGAGTCTGCTCTAATTAAAAAATAGCTTGTCATCGGCAAGGACAACAGAGTTTTTTAGGTTTAAAAAACCCTTGAGGAATACCTGGTTTAGTCTGATTTCCACCAGACACTGGGAGGCAAATTCACCTTTCAGCARGACAATAACCTAAAACACAAGGCCAAATATACACCGGAGTAACCTAGTTACAATTTTGACTCAAATTGGCTTGAAAATCTATGGCAGATTTGAAAATGGCTGTATASCAATGATCAACAACCAACTTGACAGAGCTTGAAGAATTTTTAAAAGATCAATGTGCAAATATTGTACAATCCAGGTGTGCAAAGCTCTTAGAGATTTACCCAGAAAGACTCACAGATGTAATTGCTGTCAAAGGTGATTCTAACATTTATTGACTGGTTGAATACTTATGTTATTAAAATACGGTATATTAGTGTCGTATATTTCATGATTATTTTTGCAAATGTTAGAATTTTTCTTCTATGACGTTATACAGTATTTTGTCTGGATTTACAGGGAGAGAGAGAATTTTATTAAAATAACATTTGTGKAATTAACCCCAACCCTGGAGTGAGTGACTGTGTGTGTGTTGTGTTCATGTTTATGCTTGGTGTGCATGATTGTGTGCATTGTATGTTATTGTGTGTGTGTGTGTGTGTTGTTTGTACATGTATGTGTATTTCCCTGCATTCATATGTATATTGGTTTCTCCCTTAAAGCTGAGATATGTGACCGACCACCTCGAGTCAGGCTTAAGTAGCCACATTTTTATTGTTTTTTTTACATTGGATAAAAGTAGAGAATGATATATCACACACTGCAGTTGAGGAACAATGGAAAGTAATTCTGCTTTGAAAGTTGATAAACTTGTAACCCCACTTTTTTGAAAATTATCCTTGAATGTTTTGGTACACCTAMTGGAGAGCTCTTCTTTGTCTCCACCCATTCAGCATCGTTCACACCCTCTTAAGCCTTAKCCCCACCCATCTCTTTAAGGGTTTGCATGTGAAGCCATGTGGTAAACACACGCTATATAAAATAACATTGAAAAGTTGATTTGTCACATGCACAGGATACAGAAGGTGTAAATGGTACAGTGAAGTGGTTACGTGCCTAGTAGCAATATCAAAAACAATGTGTMTAGATACAATATTTTATAATTATTAAATGATGCTTACCTGACACACTAAGTGGATGAGTCACTATACACATGTTCATGAAATAAAATAGATGAGGGCCTCCCGGGTGGCCATTTAACTCTGTTTTGTTTGTAGCTACATCATGTTTGGTCAGGGTTGTGTCAAGTCACTCCGGTTCACATTGACCGTGGCGTGTGCAGAAAATTGCCCTTAACTTTTTCCWACTGATCTGTCGAGAGCGCCTSCTAAATTCAGGGCATMAATGTTGYTGAGAAAAGTAGCAACACKTTTGTAGTTCTCGATGGCTAACGTTTCATCTTTAAAAACRGCRCRGTAGAAAGGACTGTCAGCACATACTGAACAGCTCACCTTATAGACAAGCTACATGGCAGACCAATCCAAACTCATCTCCCGGCATGTCCAGCCCATCCATTATCTCAGTCAATCATGGCTAGCGGGAAGGTTCCTGTCTTTTTTTGTGGCTAAACCAACTAGGTTTGTAATTTAACATTTTTATTCGTATTTATGGATGGAATACAAGTTTGTTATTAAGGCACATGAAAGTTCACATGTTCCAGAAGGCATTTCTGCCCAAAAAACACATTTTGATGAAAAATAAATGTTTAAATTCAAATAGCGCTCCTGTGAAGTAGTGACATGCGACATACGCCTAGTTTGCTGAAACGAGTCACATATGTACAGCGCCTACAGACCAGGCAGAGACTGAAGCCCATTCATCAATCATAGAACAGATATCTAGCTCCTCCACAATCACACACCTAAACAATAAAAATTTAATTTATACTGCAGGATTCACTTTTATTACACATGAAAGGAAAGCACCTTGTGCCAGTAAAGCGTATAGAAATCACTAATAATGTAACATTCTTGATCTGTGGTGCTAAGTCTGCTGACACATCGCTACTAGTCGACCTGGTCGATTTTATTTTAATCTTAATTTAGATTTTTATCTTCATATCTTGATCAGGATATCAGACCAATATTGTGGATTTATGACAATTCTGTTTCTGATTATTCCATAACGAGCATACTGTTATTTCCATATAATTGAGAATATATTATTCCCAATATATTCCCATATTTGGTTGGAATTGTATTGGAATGTTGTTTACAGAATATAATTGGAATGATGTTTACAGAATATTATTGGAATGGTGTTTACAGAAAATTATTGGAATGATGTTTACAGAATATTATTGGAATGTTGTTTGCAGAATATTATTGGAATGATGTTTACATAATATTATTGGAATGTTGTTTACATAATATTATTGGAATGTTGTTTACATAATATTATTGGAATATTGTTTACATTGCGTCAGAATATTATTGGAATGATGTTTACAGAATATTATTGGAATGATGTTTACATAATATTATTGGAATGTTGTTTGCATAATATTATTGGAATGTTGTTTACATAATATTATTGGAATATTGTTTACATTGCGTCAGAATATTATTGGAATGTTGTTTACATTGCGTCAGAATATTATTGTAATGTTTACATTGCGTTGGAATATTATTGGAATGTTGTTTACATTGCGTCAGAATATTATTGTAATGTTTACATTGCGTTGGAATATTATTGGAATGTTGTTTACATTGCGTTAGAATATGGGCAGATCTTCTCCCTTTGATGAAGAGATCTTAACGATGTTGCTCAGAAAAAGACATTGACATCAACTAAACCCAACATCACCTCACAACACACTGCTGCAATAGCTCCATCTGAGATGCACAGCCAAAGTAAGACATAACAGCCAGAGCCAACTTATCAAAGGGCATCAAAGAGAATCACCAAATAGGGAGCAGCAACAAACAAACACACCATCCTGGAGCTAAAAAAGGCAAACTGACCGAACCCCCCCCCCAAAAAAAAGCCTGAGGACATCTTTGCAATATATTGTGAATATCCATCATATTGCAAAAGATGATTATACAACAAAGTTAGAAATGTCATACAAGAATCATATGGTATATTTAAGCAATAAGGCCCGAGGTGGTGTTGTATATGGCCAATATACCAAAGCTAAGGGTTGTTCCTCAGCACGACGCAACGCAGAGTGCCTGGACACAGCCCTTAGCGGTGGTATATTGACCATATATCACAAACCCCCGAGGTGCCTTATTGCTATTATAGACTGGTTACCAAGGTAATTAGAGCAGTAAAAATACATGTTTTGTCATACCCGTGGTTTACGGCCTGATATACCACTGCTTTCAGCCAATCAGCATTCAGGGCTCGAACCACCCAGTTTGTAATGCTTCTTAATCAAAAGCTCAAATTCAGCACTTTATCATATTCTATACCTTTCACTACATTCCAACTAGTGTGTTGGACAACATAGTTAGAAGATAAGTCCTTTTCTGCAATACTTTGAAAAGTACTATTAAACCTATACAGTTTGTCATGACACAATACTTACCTAGTTCCACAATAGGTTCTGCTCTCAAAAAGTGGTCCAATTTATTTCACTCAGGGGACTATTATTTCCCACAGCTGAATTATAAGGTAGCCGTTACCTTTTGCAATATGAAATATGACAAACGGTCACCGCTATTCGAAGGGACATCAGATGGTGGTGTACCGAAAATACCTTCTACAATATCAAAACCTTCATGATATTGTTATGACCTTTCATTAGTCCTGGTGTTGACTGAAGCAAGTTATACCAAGTTATCCCTCTCTTTCATCACTCTACCTCCTCTCATTGTCTTCCTCTTTTAGTCTTGGGACTGTCTGACACGCACACACCAACACACACACACACACACACACACACACACACACACACACACACACACACACCACACCACACACACACACACACACACACACACACACACACACACACACACACACACACAAACACACACACACTCCTTTTCTCTCCTCTCATCTGCTTCCGTCTCCCTTGCCTCTCTGCTTGGTGAGCATCTGTAATGTCACAGGTATAGGCCTTGTCATTATCGTTCTCCGTCGCTCGCCCTCGGAGTGTGTGAGTGAGATGCTCCACCTGCTCTCCCCCCTCCTTCCCCCCACCTCCCCCTCACACACTTCCACTCGCATAAAGGAGTCAATTTGTCAGAGATGTCAGTAGCACTAACGAACAGCCAGCTTCTCGCCATATGCCTCTGTGTGTGTGTGTGTGTGTATGTGTGTGTGTGTGTGCTGTGTGTCCTGAGTAGACATGGATTGGACACATGTAGGCATGGTTGATGTGGTGAGAGCTGTGGGATTCATACGTGTGAAGAGAGGTGTGTGAGGATATTTCTACCTGTGAGAACCTACATGTGGTTGGGTATTTGATTTGCAGCAACTGTGTGTGGTTTTGTGCATATGTGTGGGTCTGTGTGTACGTCCGTATGTTTGTGTGCATCCCTTTGTGTGCGTGTGTGTGCGCGTTCATCTGCATGTGTGTGCGAGATGCAATTGAAGTGTTCCCAATGCCACTTGCAGAKTGTGATGACCCTATTTGACAAGCAGTCCAATCACAGCAGTTGYTCCGTCACCACGGATACTGGCTCACCAGAGTTAATTATTCTCAGCACCGGTCCATCACGCTCCCCACCGCCACATACATGCACGAATGCTCACGCGCGCACACACACGGACACRCACATCGGTATACATACACATAACACGTATGAGCACACACACACTTTTGCACACAAACACACACCTCGTTATATAGCACCTTGGTGTTCTCACTTCTCTGACCCAACTACGCATCTAGCCTCCTAACTAAGGCAGCTAAATATCACACGCACGCACACACACACACACACACATCAGTCAAGACCACGCTGCTCTCCCCCCAACATATCTCTGGCCCACACCTCTTTAGCTAAGGGTGTTAGGGTAAATACCACTCTTATGCACACACACACACACACACACACACACACACACACACACACACACACTCACCCCCCGCCCTTAACTGTCCAGATATAGAGTTAAGCATGAATGACAGTAGTTAATGGGCTGCCCTGCTCACTAAATAAAGTCTTGTCATACATTAATTAGCATGTACTTAAGTATATATTGTAGGAGTTTAATTGAGCACCGGAGAATTTTACCTTTAACCTTTACTTAACCATGTTTCCCTTTGAATTACTGGCTTTTTCCAGAGTCATGTTCTGAGTGAAAGCGAGTTGATCAAAGATCATTTTTGCGGGTGGATCTAAGATGATGTGTAAGAGATTGCCCTAAATTCAGTMGTTTTTTTAGCTGGGAGATAGGCAGCTTCATGGGTCTGTGTTTAGCATTGGGTGGAAGTTATGGGTGGAAGGCTGGATGCTAGGCTAGGATAACGTGGGTTAGCGCTACCTCTGCAGGGTATGGATGGATGGCTGGACGCTAGGCTAGGCTAACCACCTTTAGCGCGAGACCTTTAACTGAGACCTAGCAGTGGAGTGTGATTATTCAGGCTCTAACTCACACTACACAAAGCTTAGGCTGCTGGAGCATTTGTTCCACACTGCTGTCTACCCCTGAGATTGACCATTGCAGCAGTCATATTTAGATTACTGACAGAGTAATCAACTAACRTAAACTCACCCCATTCCGTACAAATGTGCGTAACCGCGACATTCAAACGAGGCTACAAAGAAAACTAATGGGACTGTAGCGACTGTGTTGACTTCAAAATCGGGGGTGTGAACTAGTTTCTATTCAAGCATTGATCGACATGGTAATGGCTCTATAGTATTGGAGAAAAGTTGAAAAAACTGACCCTCCGTTACATCTTGACGTGTCATGTTGTAACGTACAGCACGCATAAAGCAACTATTTATGTCTTACAATCTCTCCACCTGGTGTAGCACTTCTCTCATCGTTTAAAAACAAGAAATGGACAGTGACGGGGGWAAGGGGGGATACCTAGTCATTTTTTTWGTCATCATTGCATGCGATCATCATTCTCAAAGCCGCTGTTTACTTCTAAGATCACTTTAGCACCGCCCTAAAATCCCGATTCAAATTCGACACAAACCTTCAAATAGGTATGTAATGACACATTATATAAACTCTTTMTAGTGTTTTATTTACATTTTAGAGGCGATAAAGTGATAAGTTGGACAGATCGAGTGAAAAAAGCAATTTTCCCACACGACATCTGTCCTTATCACTATCACGCATTAGTTTCGCTTCCCCACCCGACATTTTTAGAAAGACCCGAYGGGGCTCATTGCCTGCTTGAATTATACAGAAACGGGAAGTGTTTAGGTCATGTAATTGATTTTGTTGGGARGGGGAGAAATTGTGCTTTACAATGGTATTGACATTACAGTTGATCTGGAAGTATTACGTTTTTGGGGCGCTAAAACAAGGGCAATTGTACGGACCAAGGCGATGTACGAGTTTACGTTACTCTGTCAAGTACTTATAAAACTACTGTGGACTAATGCATTAACTAACAAGTACATACTATTGAACTGTATTTTGATCCAAACAACAGAACAAGCCCAATGCTGTGTTCGAATACCCATACTAACATACTGTATACTACATACAGGGCGGCAGGTAGCCTAGTGGTTAGAGCATTGGGCCAGTAACTGAAAGATTGCTAGATCGAATCCCCGAGCTGACAAGGTAAAAATGTGTCATTCTGCACCTGAACAAGGCAGTTAACCCACTTTTCCTAGGCCATCATTGTAAATAAGAATTTGTTCTTAACTGACTTGCCTAGCTAAATAAAGGTACAATTAAAAATAGTTACTTAGTTCATTTTAGTATGCTGAAAACTAACGGTATCCTTTCAGTTGAGCGTACTAGCTCTTCRYCTGTCTACCGGAAGTTGATGCTGTTGCTATGCAACCTCTTGCTAGCTTGTTAGCATAACAAATGACTAGCTAGACATTTTGAGATTTCGGCTGTGTTCGTAAATTCAATATGGAGTGCCAAGAGAGCACTCAGAGTGCRCTCTGTAAATCCAGAGCGTTGTCAGACTGCCTGTACATCAATTCTGAGCGTTTCSCTCTCGGAGCGCACACTAGACGCTCTGGCCGAGGAGTCGGGTTGATCCAAGCGCGTTCTGACCTCACAACGGCAGTCAAGCACCCAAGCTAACTGGCTAAAGTTGGCTAGCTTGCTAGCTACTTCCAGACACAAATGAGAGAACACCTCACTCTGACCATTTTACTCGCCCTATCAGAACTGGCTGTTTTCATGTTATCTAGAGTGTTGGTAACTGTAACTGTGCTGCTGGCAACAATTAAATTACACTTTTTGGGGCCGACATTTACTGACACCGGTCATATTTAACGGGTGTTGAGCGTTCATAARTTCATCAGTTATTCTGTGCTCTGGCACACTCAGAYGAGAGTGCTCTGAAATCGGAGTAGATAGCCACTATGTCCATTGAGAACACACTCTGATTATACCACTTAGCTTAGAATGACGTGAATAGTCAAGTCAGTAAACGTTGAGTASTTAGTTAGATTATAGTTAATATACTGCCTGGCAAGTTCGATGTATTAGTAGCCAACTAACGTTAGGTAACTAGCTAACATACCGGTACATACTGCTGTAATGCAATGCGGTTCGTGAGGATAGCGTAGCTCACATATTGTCAGCCAACATAACATGTAACTTATTTGAATAGTCATTACATTATTACATTGCTCAACATTTTCTTAACATTTGTCCTAATTAGTTAAAGCAATACATTTGTATCCCCTCTCGTCAAATTTCAGCTGTATATTTTCCGCCATTTTCTTCAAATCTGAAGAAGTTTTCAGCCGCGCCCATTTTCTGAAGAATTGCATTATGGGCCGCAAAAGCACGGAAATAGTGTCCACTGCTTGTATACTTTGTATGTTGGCGAATTTAGTACGGCATCCGGGAACTTTTGGCATACTAACTATATCCATACTATGACAAATGAGCATACTACATACTTAATTTCCGTCATAAATAGTATGGTTAGTGCAGTTAGTATGAGTATTCGAACACAGCTTTTGTCTGGCATGGTTGTGAAGGGCAGAAGGCAGCCATGTGAGGGTGAGAGGTCGCTGTGTACGGACATGCTGCTACTGTTGCTGCTGCCTCTATTTGATGGACCAAACCAGGCTGTGTACTCTCT
Source organism: Salvelinus sp. IW2-2015 (assembly GCF_002910315.2). Taxonomy (NCBI): domain Eukaryota; kingdom Metazoa; phylum Chordata; class Actinopteri; order Salmoniformes; family Salmonidae; genus Salvelinus; species Salvelinus sp. IW2-2015. The sequence goes on along the minus strand of NW_019942542.1, from coordinate 49,613 downwards.
CTCTATCTCTCCCCCTCTCTCTATCTCTCTTCCCCTCTATCCCTCTCTCTCTTCCCYGATATTTCTCTACCCCCCTCTCTTTCTGTTTATCATTCCATCTCTACCTATCCTAATTCCTGTTTATTGTGCAGTAACATTCACAGTCTATGGAGTTTTAAGCACAGTGTTCACACAAATAGGAATGCCGTGGGGTATTCAGGCGGTATGTTCCAACCGGCTTTTCTCAGAATAAGGGAATAACACGGCAGGTTTTCAGCAAAAGGGAGATGAGATGAGGATAAAAAGCTGAACAGCTAAAAAGTGTGTCGTAATTTGGCAAAACAAACGAACGCCTGCAAACACATCAGACGGCGATATGTAAATGAAAGATTCTGCCTGCGGACGGTGTTGGCAGATGCCTGTGAGCACTGAGACGTGTGTGTGTGTGTGTGTGTTGAGTCGAGGCAAGAATGGATCTCGCGGCATGAGGCGGATGGAATAAAAACATCAGAGACCATTTTAGTGGTGTTTAGATTTGCAGCAACAGATTTTGGCTAGCTTCATGATTTGAATGGTCAGCCAATAGCCAGCCAGGCAGACAGACAGGCATGTCTCTGTTAGTTAGTAGTACAGATTATGGCAGGCACTTTCACATCGTGTGACAAACTTAGCGTGTGTGTGCATGTGTGTATGCTTACTGCTTACACATAGGCACTGTGTTGCCTGCCTACCCAGCGTGTGACTGACTTCCCCCCGCAGACCCACATCTAGCTCCTGTTACCTACAAGGCTGCATCATGGTGTTGAGGGAGAATCAGCCCCACCAACATTTTGTGTCCCCCCTCTGTAGCTTCCTACTTCCTGCCAAGCACTGTCACTCCCTGTGCCCATTAGGGAAAGCTGTCCTAGTGTTCTGTTCAGCACATGCCCAGGTGCCAGGGGCACAGACAGACATAAAGGCAGGCAGGCAGGCAAAGAATGCCATACMGACAGAGGGAACAGCTCAATGCCAGCCCGTCCAGCCTCCTCTCTTCATCTCTACCACTGTTGCAATCTGCCCCTCCTGCTACTGCCAAAGCTCTGGTCATAATTATTATTGGCCACAGTAATTAATTTACAGAACGGACGCCATAATCGCTCCCAGCTCAAATGGTGTCACTCTGTATTGTGGCTGCCATGGCGTCGGTCCCATTAGAGTGAATGGGGAGGGAGAGTGGTTTCACGTTTCAAGTTTTATTAGTCGTATATACAGGATACGACAATGCAACAATAAGAAATAATAAAATAGAAAAATATGAACATAAAGTAAATGGCTCAGTAGAATAGAGTAAACAACCCTTTGGATTTACCTGGATTTCTGCATAAATTGGTCATAGCATTTGATCTGATCTTCATCTAAGTCACAACAATAGACAAACGCAGTCTGCTTAAACTAATAACACACACATTATTGTATTTGTCTTGTCTATATTGAATACATCATTTAAACTTTCACAGTGTAGGTTGGACAAAGTATATGAACCCCTAGGCTAATGACTTCTCCAAAAGCTAATTGGAGTCAGGAGTCAGCTAACCTTGAGTCCAATCAGTGAGACTAGATTGGAGATGTTGGTTTGAACTGCCCAGCCCTATAAAAAACACTCACGAAATTTGAGTTTGCTATTCACAAGATTTCTTTATTTATTTAACCTTTATTTAACCAGGAAGGGCTCATTGAGATTTAAAATCTATTTTTCAAGAGCATCCTGGCCAAGATAGGCAGCACCAACTGCACCAAATTACAGACAAACAATTATAGACAAACATGAAAAACTACAAGTAATCTAGTAAAAACCATAAAATTCACAAGAGTATAACAAAAATCAAAAACAGCAAATTAAAAACTATGACAGGTCAGGGAATCAGTCTCAAGATCATTCATCAGTGATTTAAAAATACCAATCGGGACAAGTTCTTCCAGTTTAAAAGTATTTTGTAAGGCGTTCCAAGACGATGGCGCAGAGTACATAAAAGCCCTTTTACCAAATTCAGTTCGGACATTTGGAACAGTTAGCAGGATAAAGTTCAGCGAACGAAGAGAGTACCCACCACATTTCTGAAGAATAAAAATGCCCAAATAAAAAGGTAGTAAACCCAAAATGGCTTTATAAATAAAAGTATACCAGCAACTGAGCCTACGAGTGACTAGAAGGCCAGTAAGGGTTTTGCAGTTTAAAAAAATCTCAAAGTGCCATGGTAAAGGTGTCAATTGATCTCAAACACTGAGCGGAAGCATTCATATATAAAGTATCCCATAGTCTAGTAAAGGCATAAATGTAGCTGATACTAGCCTCCTTCTGGCTTCAAAAGAAAAACAGGCCTTATTCCTAAAATAAATCCCAATTCCAGCTTAATTTTTTTGCATTGCCTGATGTGAACCATGCCTTGAAGAAAGAGATCTCAAAAGACCTAAGATTAAATTTCTTGCATAAAGCAGGAAATGGTTACAAAAGTATCTCTTAAAGCCTTGATGTTTATCAGTCCACGGTAAGACAAATTGTCTATAAATGGAGAGAGTTCAGCACTTTTGCTACTCTCCCTAGGAGTGGTCGTCCTGCAAAGATGACTACAAGAGGAAGAATCCTAGAATGTCAACATGCTGGACATGCTAAGATCTCTGCAGGACATCTTGACAAGTCTACGATACCTAAAACACTAAACAAGAATGGTGTTCATGGGAGGACACCACGGAAGAAGCCATTGCTGTCAAAAAAAAACATTGCTGCACGTCTGAGGTCGCAAAAGACTAAAGTTAAGTTGTTTGGAAGGAACACACAACACTATGTGAGGAGGAAAAAAATGGCACAGCACACCAGCATCAAAACCTCACCCCCACTTTAAAATATGGTGGAGGAGCATCATGGTTTGCTTGCTATCATCGAATGAAAAATGTTCAAGTTTATCAAGACATTTTGCAGGAGAATGTAAGGCTATCTGTCCGCCAATTGAAGCTCAACAGAAGTTGGGTGATGCAACAGGACAACGACAAACAGAAGTAAACCAACAACAGAATGGCTTCAACAGAAGAAAAACGCCTCTGGAGTGGCCCATCAGAGTCCTGACCTCAACCCGATTGAGATGCTGTGGCATGACCTCAAAAGAGTGGTTCACACCAGACATCCCAAGAATCTTGCTTTAACTGATGCAGTTTTGTAAAGAGGAATGGTCCAAAATTCCTCCTGACCGTTGTGCAGGTCTGTTCCGCAACTAGATAAAATGTTGGTTGAGGTTATTGCTGCAAAAAGGAGGGTTAACCAGTTATTAAATCCAAGGGTTCACATACTTTTTCCACTCTTGCACTGTGAATGTTTACACAGTCTGTTCAATAAAGACATGAAAACGTATATATCATGACACAAGGCGAGACCCAGATGCAACACAGGAGGCAGATGGTTGGAGTCTTACAATGTTTATTAATGAAAAAGGAGTAGGCAAGAGGTCGTGGACAGGCAAAAGATCAAAACCAAGTCAGAGTCCAGGAGGTACAGAGTGGCAGACAGGCTCGTGGTCAAGGCAGGCAGAATGGTCAGGCAGGCGGGTACAAAGTCCAGAAACAGGCAAGGGTCAAAACCGGGAGGACTAGAAAAAGGAGAAATGCAAAAACCAGGAGAGCGGGAAAAACTGGTTGACTTGGAAACATACAAGACGAAACTGGCACAGAGAGACAGGAAACACAGGGATAAATACACTGGGGAAAGTCAGCGGACACCTGGAGGGGGCGGAGACAATCACAAGGACAGGTGAAACAGATCAGGGCGTGACAGCATACTTGTTTGTGTGTTATTAGTGCAAGCAGACTGTTTGTCTATTGTTGTGACTGAGATGAAGATCAGATCACATTTCATGACAAATCTATGCAGAAATCCAGGTAATTCCAAAGGGTTCACATACCTTTTCTTGACACTGTAAGTATAATAGAGGAAGGCTGTCACGATCGTCGTTGGAAGCATACTCGGACCAAAGCGCAGCGTGATCTGGGTTCCACATATTTATTGAACAGATGACAACCTCCGCACGGTGAGTGCGGGGAGCTAGCACAGGACGTACTGGGCTGTGGAGGCGCACTGGAGACCTGGTGCATCGAGCCGGCACAAATTGTACCGGAACGATGACACACTCCGCACGGTGAGTGCGGGGAGCTAGCACAGGACGTACTGGGCTTGGAGACCTGGTGCGTAGAGGCGGCACAAATTGTACCGGAACGATGACACACTTCRTACGGGGAGCTGGCACAGGACGTACTAGGCTGTGAAGGCGTACTGGAGACTTGGTGCGTGGAGCTGGCACAGATGGTGCCGGGCTGAGAAGGCGCTCTTCAGCGCGCCTGCGCTGCAGCATACTCCGTGCCAAAACCTCTCTCCGGTATATCTCATTACCTTCCTCTATTGACTCCCACACAGGCTCTGGCCCTCTCCGCTGCTCGACCRCTAGCTCCGCCGACCACCCTGTGTGACACCCCAAAACAAATTTCGGGCTGTTTCTTGGGCTTTCCTTGTGGCCGCGAACCCCGGCGTCGTCGCTGTACTCCCTTCTCTCCTTGTGTCTGCCGCCAAGGAAAGCTATCCTGTCAGGATTTACTCCCAAGTCCAGGATCCCTTCCCATCCAGGATCTCCTCCCAAGTCCAGGATACCTTCTCCTCCTGGGCACGCTGMTTGGTCCTGTTGTGGTGGGATCTTCTGTCACGATCGTCGTTGGAAGCATACTCGGACCAAAGCGCAGCGTGATCTGGGTTCCACATATTTATTGAAGCGAAACTTTGAACAAGACAAAATAAAGAAACAACGTGACGTAAATGAAGTGCTCACAGGCAACAACACAAAAACAAGATCCCACAAAACACGGTGGGGAAATGGCTGCCTAAATATGATCCCCAATCGGAGACAACGATAAACAGCTGCCTCTATTGGGAACCATACCAGGCCAACATAGAAGCAAACAACCTARATAGGAACATCCCCCCTGGTCACACCCCGACCTAACCTAAATAGAGAATAAAAAGGCTCTCTATGGTCAGGGCGTGTTACGTTCCCCAGTTTCTGTGTTGTAGTTTGTGTATTTGTGAGTGTGTTTCAGGAAATGGCTTCCTGAAATTCTCCCCAAGCAGCTGATTGGTCGTCCCCCATTGATGATTGGAGAGCTGACCCCACCCCCTCGTCAGGACGCAGCTGTCTTCAATTACAGACTCCTTCTGAAGCAATATAAGTCAATGTTCTGTTGCTCAGAAGGGAGATGATTGCTGAGGGAGGAGGCTGATGGCTGAGGGTTATATCATGTTGGTTGTTGCTAACAGAGTGCCTTTTGTCATCCTTACTTGCACCTACAGTCCCATACCTCTTTCACTTCACGGGGAGTTGAGTTGTAGCAGGGTGTTGCGTTCCCTCTTCATAGACGTTTGCGTAACATAATGACAAACTGGGGAACGTAACACGCCCACCACAAAAAAAACAACGCATCCCCAGTTACTAAACCCGTGATAGAGCGTTGGCAACCACATTCGCCRAACCCTTCACATAGGCTAATTGTACATTGTATCCTTGTACAATTAGAGCCCACCGCATAAGGCGGCGGTTCTGATTGTACATTTGCTTCAAAAACACCAACGGATTATGGTCCGTGAAGACCAGTATAGGCAAGGCACTAGAGCCCACATATACCTCAAAGAACTGTAAGGCTAGCAATAAAGCCAGCGTCTCTTGTTCAATTGTGGAGTACCTTGACTGACACGAGTTGAACTTACGGGAGAAGAAACTGACGGGCCGATCCACTCCCTCTTCATCTTCCTGCAAGAGAACCACACCCACCCCAACTATACTAGCGTCTACCTCCAACTTAGAAGGTTTGTCAAAGTTGGGGGCGGCATGCACTGGGGCATTACAAAGTAGCGCTTTAGCGGACTCAAAAGCATAGTTACAGTCCTGGGACCACTTAAATGGTACCTTGGGACTAAGCAGAGATGAAAGGGGAGCTACTACCGTCAAGAAAGTCTTACAGAATGTATGATAGTACCCTACCATCCCCAGGAATCTGCGGAACTGGCGGCGARTCGTGGGAGCAGGAAAAGCAGCAATTGCTTCGACTTTGCCAGTTACTGGGCKCACTTGCCCTCGTCCCACTTGTTTCCCTAAATAGGAATCAACTTCCGACTCTCGGAATGGAGGAAGTAAAGCTACATTTTTACTTACATCAAAGTGGGCTTGATGATAAGCAGCTTGTGGAGTSACACTGGAGCAAGCGTCTAGCTCCAGTTGTCGGATCCTCACCTCCTTGTCGGCTTCTATTTTCGTAATTTCAAGATCAAAATTWATCTGTCTCTCTTTATCTTTTTGCTCCATTTCTAACCGGGCCAGCCTCACCTTCAGCCTAGCGGTCTCGCCTGAATGACCTGAAGCAGAAGATAAAGGATCGAATCGGGGCAATGTAAAGATGGTACGAGCAATCCCTTCCTCCGCCCTGTCCTCCGACTTGGCATCGGAAGGTCTACCCGTCTCCTCTCCTGAAGCCTCCCGCTCCTCATCTTGCAATGAGAGAATTCGTTCTCTCACTAAACCCTCCCTGACTAGCACCAAAAACTCAGCCTTTAGGGCTTTCTCAGGGAAAACGAATCCATAATGGTCAGCTACAGCTAAAAGAACTTTCCGAAACCTCAACAAACAATCAATAGAGGGCGCTTCAAAAAACTTGGAGATGGCTGAGGCAGCCATCTTGTACACAGCAATCTACTGAACACACGAACTAAACAAGTCATCCAAACTCACAACCTACCATCACACCTCAATCACTAACCAAGAGAGCTCAGTGCAGCAGGTCCGGTGGGTTTAATGGAATCCCGGATTAGCCCCCATTATGTCCAAGTCGCACGTCCATCTTGGAACATGATGTGGATGATTGGAACGCTGCTCCTATACGTCAGCATCCGTACTGGGTTAATGCAAAGAAAAGGGCGGTAATGAAAAGTGAGGTAGCTTATTTAATACAGAATGACAGTCCCATACCTCTTTCACTTCACGGGGAGTTGAGTTGTAGCAGGGTGTTGCGTTCCCTCTTCATAGAGGTGTGAATATTGAATATATTAGATTATTGCAGTATTAGCAATAATATATTAGCGTCTGTTAGCAACAGTTGTGCTGTGTGTGTAGCATGAATGTATGTACAGTTGAAGTCGGAAGTTTACATACAAGTTTTCACAATTCCTGACATTTAATCCTAGTAACAATTCCCTGTCTTAGGTCAGTTAGGATCACAACTTTATTTTAAGATTCTGAAATGTCATATTAATAGTAGAGAAAATTATTTATTTCAGCTTTATTTCTTTCATCACATTCCCAGTGGGTCAGAAGTTTACATACACTCAATTAGTATTTGGTAGCATTGCTTTAAATTGTTTAACTTGGGTCAAATGTTTTGGGGTAGCCTTCCAACAGCTTCCCACAATAAGTTGGGTGACTTTTTGGCCTATTCCTCCTGACAGAGCTGGTGTAACTGAGTCAGGTTTGTAGGCCTTGCTAGCACACACTTTTCCAGTTCTGCCCACAAATTTCCTATAGGATTGAGGTCAGGGCTTTGTGATGGCCACTCCAATACCTTGACTTTGTTGTCCTTAAGCCATTTTGCCACAACTTTGGAATTATGATTGGGGTCATGTCCATTGGAAGATCCATTTGCACCAAGTTTTTAATTTCCTGACTGATGTCTTGAGATGTTGCCTCAGTATATCCACATTCTTTTCCATCCTCATGACGCTATCTATTTTGTGAAGTACATCAGTTCCTCCTGCAGCAAAGCACCCCCACAACATGATGCTGCCACCCCGTGCTTCACAGTTGGGATGGTGTTCTTCGCTTGCAAGACTCCCCCTTTTTCCTCCAAACATAACGATGGTCATTATGGCCAAACAGTTCTATTTTGGTTTCATCAGACCAGAGGACATTTCTCCAAAAAGTACAATCTTTGTCCCATGTGCAGTTGCAAAGCGTATTCTGGCTTTTTTATGGCTGTTTTGGAGCAGTCGCTTCTTCCTTGCTGAGCGGCCTTTCAGGTTATGTCGATATAGGACTCTTTTACTGTGGATATAGATACTTTTGTACCTGTTTCCTCCAGCATCTTCACAAGGTCCTTTGCTATTGTTCTGGGATTGATTTGCACTTTTCGCACCAAAGTACGTTCATCTCTAGGAGACAGAATGAGTCTCCTTCCTGAGCGGTATGATGGCTGCGTGGTCCATGGTGTTTATACTTGCGTACTATTGTTTGTACAGATAAACGTGGTACTTCAGGTGTTTGGAAATTGCTCCAGACTTGTGGAGGTCTACAATTTTTTGGGGGGGTTCTTGGCTGATTTCTCTTGATTTTCCCATGATGTCAAGCAAAGAGGAGTTTGAAGGTGGGCCAGCCTTGAAATACATCCACAGGTACACCTCCAACTGACTCAAATGATGTCAATTAGCCTATCAGAAGCTTCTAAAGCCATGATGCCATTTTCTGGAATTTCCCAAGCTGTTTAAAGGCACAGTCAACTTAGTGTATGTAAACTTCTGACCCACTGGAATTGTGATGCAGTGAATTATAAGTGAAATAATCTGTCTGTAAATAATTGTTGAAAAATGACGTCATGCGCAAAGTAGATGTCCTAACCAACTTGCCAAAACTATAGTTTGTTAACAAGAGATTTGTGGAGTGGTTGAAAAACGAGTTTTAATGACTCCACCCTAAGTGCATGTAAACTTCCGACTTCAACTGTATATGTGTGTGTGTGTGTGTGTGTGTATGTGTTTGTGTGTGTCGATGTCTGTGTGGGTGTGTGCATGAGTGAGTGTATATGTGCTAAGGTGTGGAGTGTCAGTGCAGGTGTTCAGACCTCGTGCTCCGATACCCTGTGCCCAACGGTAAGGGAGAGAGCAGCTCGTGGCTGGGGTGTGTGGCGTCTGTGATGCTGCATGCCTTCCTCAGACACTGTTTGTTTCGAGTAGATGTCCTGGATGGGTGGGAGCACGGTCCCAGTGTCGTACTGGGCTGTCTTCACCACTACGGCTGTGGCGGTCACAACATTTTGTCAGCCAATGATTGTCAAGCAAATAACTGTTGGTCTCACGGTAATTGACCGTTAATAAACACATTTAGCATCTCCTGGCTTCCACASACCTACAAGCCACAGATGCAGGGTTTTGGAACGTCTACATTTGAAAAGGTCTAATAAATCCATATAATATAGCCTACATCTTCACAATAAATCCATTATTTATTTTAGACAGGTCTAAAGGGACATGATATGAAGAAAATGTWGTCTATTTCAGAAGAACAGAATAGCTACTCTGAGTTGTCCTTATGTTAGGTCTTGATCTGGCTATGCCATATGGCTGTGGGCTACACTCATTTAGCAGACAAGATTTGCTCAGAATTCCGTGGCATAATTGTATTGTATTTTATAGTATGAAGAATACTATTGAGCAAAGCTGAATAAAATAGAAAGGATATTTTCTCCAAACGATTTAAGGGAGCGTGCACATGCAGCTATTCTGTGTTGAGCGGTTAACAAAGAAACAGTTGCTCCTATTTGCTTAATTTAGAGTTATTTATGCAACTTTAGTTGTGATACAAATGTTGGGCTATRTGCTGCCATCCTGTTAAGAGGTAACAGATTATTTTATTACAATGGTTAAGATGTATTTTCATTGTGTTCCATGGTGTTATTCGCCCCCTAGTGGAGCTTTYTGGTACTTAGACTGTACGCAAACAGGAAGTAGAGAATTCGTTCTGCACGCATAGAAGCAGCTAAAAACAACGCTAGGTCTTTCAGTGTAGTTATTTCTTGTCACGCTTCAGCCTTGGAAAATATTTGTTTGTAAGTTCGATTCAAGCATTTAGTTAGTGATGATAATCTTGTTATTGATAGAGTTGCTTACATATCAATGTTGGTTGGTTGCATTTACTCACAAAAATTGCAATGCCTTTCATGTATGCCGTTAGCTGTATTACTTTGCTCGTGCGTATTGCAAACGAATTGTAAAATATACAATACTGTAGTTTTGTTACTGTTTCTAGTGTAATATGCTTTGTTATTCTACATAGATGGTTGTACATTATTAGAGTAATGAAAGGAGTTAGCCAATTACCATATGAGTAACAATTACCCAAATGGTTTGGCATCATGCCAGATGCATGGTACCTTAGCATGTGCTTTGTATTCATGCAACTTCAAATGTATAATGTACAGCTACAGTATGTCGGTGTGAATTGAATACTAAAGCCCACAGAGAGAGATCTGACAGTAATCAGCGCAAGGATGCTTTTTCCGTTGTTCATTTTAGGTAGGCTATACTCTTGTTCTAAAGACAAGTAATGTGCTAAATATTAAGAAGGTTGGGATAATATAGTAGGCCTAGCTTATAGAAAGCTGATGGGAACCTCCTCTTTTTAATAGAAGCATCACTCTGTTTTCTCCCGCAATTGCATAGCCTATAGAAATGTTGCGCAACATGAGCTCATGGGCTCTCATGAAGTGTTTGATTAGATTTTTGATTACATTTGCATTGATGTCAGAGTGATTAGAGGGACAATAGAGTGCTGACTACCAGGCAGTTAGTCATTAG